>NW_019272633.1:12138-16038 GCF_002738345.1 Cucurbita maxima | reverse complement strand
TGAGGAATGATATGGCTTGATGATGTAGAATATTATTTCTAAGAAACGGAGTGCATAAAACAGTAAAAGAGTTCTTCAAATCAAACCCTTCTTCTGAAACCCAAACAGGGAAGTTTGTAGTACGTGCTAAAAAAACCGAGTCACAGTCGACGTTTGACAAATGTTTTGTGAGGAATGATATGACTTGATGATGTACAATATTATTTCTAAGAAACAGAGTGCATAAAACAGTAAAAGAGTTCTTCAAATGGAACCCTTCTTCGGAAACCCAAACTGGGAACTTTTTAGTACGTGTTAAAAAGAACCGAGTCACGGTCGACGTTTGTCAAAAGTTTTGTGAGGAACGATATGGCTTGATGATGTAGAATATTATTTCTAAGAAACGGAGTGCATCAAAGAGTTAAAGAGTTCTTCAAATCGAACCCTTCTTCGGAAACCCAAACTGGGAACTTTTTAGTACGTGCTAAAAAGAACCGAGTCACGGTCGACGTTTGTCAAAAGTTTTGTGAGGAACGATATGGCTTGATGATGTAGAATATTATTTCTAAGAAACAGAGTGCATAAAACAGTAAAAGAGTTCTTCAAATGGAACCCTTCTTCGGAAACCCAAACTGGGAACTTTTTAGTACGTGTTAAAAAGAACCGAGTCACGGTCGACGTTTGTCAAAAGTTTTGTGAGGAACGATATGGCTTGATGAGTTAAAAAGAACCGAGTCACGGTCGACGTTTGTCAAAAGTTTTGTGAGGAACGATATGGCTTGATGATGTAGAATATTATTTCTAAGAAACGGAGTGCATCAAAGAGTAAAAGAGTTCTTCAAATCGGACCCTTCTTCGGAAATCTAAACAGGGAAGTTTGTAGTACGTGCTAAAAAAACCGAGTCACGGTCGAGGTTTGACAAAAGTTTTTTGAGGAATGATATGGCTTGATGATGTAGAATATTATTTCTAAGAAACGGAGTGCATAAAACAGTAAAAGAGTTCTTCAAATGGAACCCTTCTTCGGAAATCCAAACTGGGAACTTTTTAGTACGTGCTAAAAAAACCGAGTCACGGTCGACGTTTGTCAAAAGTTTTGTGAGGAATGATATGGCTTGATGATGTAGAATATTATTTCTAAGAAACGGAGTGCATAAAACAGTAAAAGAGTTCTTCAAATCGAACCCTTCTTCGGAAACCCAAACAGGTTAGTTTGTAGTACGTGCTAAAAAACCGAGTCACGGTCGACGTTTGACAAATGTTTTGTGAGGAATGATATGACTTGATGATGTACAATATTATTTCTAAGAAACATTGTGCATAAAACAGTAAAAGAGTTCTTCAAATCGAACCCTTCTTCGGAAACCCAAACAGGGAAGTTTGTAGTACGTGCTAAAAAAACCGAGTCACGGTCGACGTTTGACAAATGTTTTGTGAGGAACGATATGGCTTGATGATGTAGAATATTATTTCTAAAAAACAGAGTGCATAAAACAGTAAAAGAGTTCTTCAAATCGAACCCTTCTTCGGAAACCCAAACAGGGAAGTTTGTAGTACGTGCTAAAAAAACCGAGTCACGGTCGAGGTTTGACAAAAGTTTTTTGAGGAATGATATGGCTTGATGATGTAGAATATTATTTCTAAGAAACGGAGTGCATCAAAGAGTAAAAGAGTTCTTCAAATCGAACCCTTCTTCGGAAATCTAAACAGGGAAGTTTGTAGTACGTGCTAAAAAAACCGAGTCACGGTCGAGGTTTGACAAAAGTTTTTTTAGGAACGATATGGCTTGATGATGTAGAATATTATTTCTAAGAAACGGAGTGCATAAAAAAGTAAAAGAGTTCTTCAAATGGAACCCTTCTTCGGAAACCCAAACTGGGAACTTTTTAGTACGTGCTAAAAAAAATCGAGTCACGGTCGACGTTTGTCAAAAGTTTTGTGAGAAATGATATGGCTTGATGATGTAGAATATTATTTCTAAGAAACGGAGTGCATCAAAGAGTAAAAGAGTTCTTCAAATCGAACCCTTCTTCGGAAATCCAAACAGGGAAGTTTGTAGTACGTGCTAAAAAAACCGAGTCACGGTCGAGGTTTGACAAAAGTTATTTGAGGAATGATATGGCTTGATGATGTAGAATATTATTTCTAAGAAACGGAGTGCATCAAAGAGTAAAAGAGTTCTTCAAATCGAACCCTTCTTCGGAAATCCAAACAGGGAAGTTTGTAGTACGTGCTAAAAAAACCGAGTCACGGTCGACGTTTGACAAAAGTTTTGTGAGGAATGATATGGCTTGATGATGTAGAATATTATTTCTAAGAAACAGAGTGCATAAAACAGTAAAAGAGTTCTTTAAATCGAACCCTTCTTCGGAAACCCAAACAGGGAAGTTTGTAGTACGTGCTAAAAAAACCGAGTCACGGTCGACGTTTGACAAAAGTTTTGTGAGGAATGATATGGCTTGATGATGTAGAATATTATTTCTAAGAAACAGAGTGCATAAAACAGTAAAAGAGTTCTTTAAATCGAACCCTTCTTCGGAAACCCAAACAGGGAAGTTTGTAGTACGTGCTAAAAAAACCGAGTCACGGTCGAGGTTTGACAAAAGTTTTTTGAGGAATGATATGGCTTGATGATGTAGAATATTATTTCTAAGAAACGGAGTGTATAAAACAGTAAAAGAGTTCTTCAAATGGAACCCTTCTTCGGAAATCCAAACTGGGAACTTTTTAGTACGTGCTAAAAAAACCGAGTCACGGTCGACGTTTGTCAAAAGTTTTGTGA
Source organism: Cucurbita maxima (assembly GCF_002738345.1). Lineage (NCBI taxonomy): Eukaryota > Viridiplantae > Streptophyta > Magnoliopsida > Cucurbitales > Cucurbitaceae > Cucurbita > Cucurbita maxima. The sequence continues at coordinate 13,277 of NW_019272633.1, read as the reverse complement.
GGAATGATATGGCTTGATGATGTAGAATATTATTTCTAAGAAACGGAGTGCATCAAAGAGTAAAAGAGTTCTTCAAATCGAACCCTTCTTCGGAAATCCAAACAGGGAAGTTTGTAGTACGTGCTAAAAAAACCGAGTCACGGTCGACGTTTGACAAATATTTTGTGAGGAATGATATGACTTGATGATGTACAATATTATTTCTAAGAAACAAAGTGCATAAAACAGTAAAAGAGTTCTTCAAATGGAACCCTTCTTCGGAAACCCAAACTGGGAACTTTTTAGTACGTGCTAAAAAAACCCGAGTCACGGTCGACGTTTGTCAAAAGTTTTGTGAGGAACGATATGGATTGATGATGTAGAATATTATTTCTAAGAAACGGAGTGCATCAAAGAGTAAAAGAGTTCTTCAAATCGAACCCTTCTTCGGAAATCCAAACAGGGAAGTTTGTAGTACGTGCTAAAAAAACCGAGTCACGGTCGAGGTTTGACAAAAGTTTTTTGAGGAATGATATGGCTTGATGATGTAGAATATTATTTCTAAGAAACGGAGTGCATAAAACAGTAAAAGAGTTCTTCAAATCGAACCCTTCTTCGGAAACCCAAATAGGGAAGTTTGTAGTACGTGCTAAAAAAACCGAGTCACGGTCGACGTTTGACAAATGTTTTGTGAGGAATGATATGACTTGATGATGTACAATATTATTTCTAAGAAACAGAGTGCATAAAACAGTAAAAGAGTTCTTCAAATGGAACCCTTCTTCGGAAACCCAAACTGGAAACTTTTTAGTACGTGCTAAAAAAAACCGAGTCACGGTCGACGTTTGTCAAAAGTTTTGTGAGGAATGATATGGCTTGATGATGTAGAATATTATTTCTAAGAAACGGAGTGCATAAAACAGTAAAAGAGTTCTTCAAATCGAACCCTTCTTCGGAAACCCAAACAGGGAAGTTTGTAGTACGTGCTAAAAAAACCGAGTCACGGTCGACGTTTGACAAATGTTTTGTGAGGAATGATATGACTTGATGATGAACAATATTATTTCTAAGAAACAGAGTGCATAAAATAATAAAAGAGTTCTTCAAATGGAACCCTTCTTCGGAAACCCAAACTGGGAACTTTTTAGTACGTGCTAAAA
>NW_019272633.1:0-4205 GCF_002738345.1 Cucurbita maxima | reverse complement strand
AAAAAAACCGAGTCACGGTCGAGGTTTGACAAAAGTTTTTTGAGGAATGATATGGCTTGATGATGTAGAATATTATTTCTAAGAAACGGAGTGCATAAAACAGTAAAAGAGTTCTTCAAATGGAACCCTTCTTTGGAAATCTAAACTGGGAACTTTTTAGTACGTGCTAAAAAAACCGAGTCACGGTCGACGTTTGTCAAAAGTTTTGTGAGGAATGATATGGCTTGATGATGTAGAATATTATTTCTAAGAAACGGAGTGCATAAAACAGTAAAAGAGTTCTTTAAATCGAACCCTTCTTCGGAAATCTAAACAGGGAAGTTTGTAGTACGTGCTAAAAAAATCGAGTCACGATCGACGTTTTTCGAATTTTATGTGAGGAAAGATAAGGCTTGATGATGTAGAATATTATTTCTAAGAAACGGAGTGCCTAAAACAGTAAAAGAGTTCTTTAAATCGAACCCTTCTTCGGAAACCCAAACTGGGAACTTTTTAGCACGTACTAAAAAGTTCCCAGTTTAGATTTCCAAAGAAGGGTTCCATTTGAAGAACTCTTTTACTGTTTTAGGCACTCCGTTTCTTAGAAATAATATTCTACATCATCAAGCCTTATCATTCCTCACAAAACTTTTGTGAGGAATGATATGGCTTGATGATGTAGAATATTATTTCTAAGAAACGGAGTGCATAAAACAGTAAAAGAGTTCTTCAAATCGAACCCTTCTTCGGAAATCCAAACTAGGAACTTTTTAGGACGTGCTAAAAAAACCGAGTCACGGTCGACGGTTGTCAAAATTTTTGTGAGGAATGATATGGTTTGATGATGTAGAATATTATTTCTAAGAAACGGAGTGCATAAAACAGTAAAAGAGTTCTTCAAATCGAACCCTTCTTCGGAAACCCAAACAGGGAACTTTGTAGTACGTGCTAAAAAAACCGAGTCACGGTCGACGTTTGACAAATGTTTTGTGAGGAATGATATGACTTGATGATGTACAATATTATTTCTAAGAAACAGAGTGCATAAAAAAGTAAAAGAGTTCTTCAAATGGAACCCTTCTTCGGAAACCAGAACTGGGAACTTTTTAGTACGTGCTAAAAAAAACCGAGTCACGGTCGACGTTTGTCAAAAGTTTTGTGAGGAATGATATGGCTTGATGATGTAGAATATTATTTCTAAGAAACGGAGTGCATAAAAGAGTAAAAGAGTTCTTCAAATCGAACCCTTCTTCGGAAATCCAAACAGGGAAGTTTGTAGTACGTGCTAAAAAAACCGAGTCACGGTCGACGTTTGTCAAAAGTTTTTTGAGGAATGATATGGCTTGATGATGTAGAATATTATTTCTAAGAAACGGAGTGCATAAAACAGTAAAAGAGTTCTTCAAATGGAACCCTTCTTCGGAAATCCAAACTGGGAACTTTTTAGTACGTGCTAAAAAAACCGAGTCACGGTCGACGTTTGTCAAAAGTTTTGTGAGGAATGATATGGCTTGATGATGTAGAATATTATTTCTAAGAAACGGAGTGCATCAAAGAGTAAAAGAGTTCTTCAAATCGAACCCTTCAACGGAAATCCAAACAGGGAAGTTTGTAGTACGTGCTAAAAAAACTGAGTCACGGTCGAGGTTTGACAAAAGTTTTGTGAGGAATGATATGGCTTGATGATGTAGAATATTATTTCTAAGAAACGGAGTGCATCAAAGAGTAAAAGAGTTCTTCAAATCGAACCCTTCTTCGGAAACCCAAACAGGGAAGTTTGTAGTACGTGCTAAAAAACCGAGTCACGGTCGACGTTTGACAAATGTTTTGTGAGGAATGATATGACTTGATGATGTACAATATTATTTCTATGAAACAGAGTGCATAAAACAGTAAAAGAGTTCTTCAAATGGAACCCTTCTTCGGAAACACAAACTGGGAACTTTTTAGTACGTGCTAAAAAAAACCGAGTCACGGTCGACGTTTGTCAAAAGTTTTGTGAGGAACGATATGGCTTGATGATGTAGAATATTATTTCTAAGAAACGGAGTGCATCAAAGAGTAAAAGAGTTCTTCAAATCGAACCCTTCTTCGGAAACCCAAAGAGGGAAGTTTGTAGTACGTGCTAAAAAACCGAGTCACGGTCGACGTGTGACAAATGTTTTGTGAGGAATGATATGACTTGATGATGTACAATATTATTTCTAAGAAACATAGTGCATAAAACAGTAAAAGAGTTCTTCAAATTGAACCCTTCTTCAGAAACCCAAACTGGGAACTTTTTAGTACGTGCTAAAAAGAACCGAGTCACGGTCGACGTTTGTCAAAAGTTTTGTGAGGAACGATATGGCTTGATGATGTAGAATATTATTTCTAAGAAACGGAGTGCATCAAAGAGTAAAAGAGTTCTTCAAATCGAACCCTTCTTCGGAAATCCAAACAGGGAAGTTTGTAGTACGTGCTAAAAAAACCGAGTCACGGTCGAGGTTTGACAAAAGTTTTTTGAGGAATGATATGGCTTGATGATGTACAATATTATTTCTAAGAAACAGAGTGCATAAAACAGTAAAAGAGTTCTTCAAATTGAACCCTTCTTCAGAAACCCAAACTGGGAACTTTTTAGTACGTGCTAAAAAGAACCGAGTCACGATCTACTTTTTCGAATGTTTTGTGAGGAATGATAAGGCTTGATGATTTATAATATTATTTCTAAGAAACGGAGTGCATAAAATCGTAAAAGAGTTCTTCAAATCGAACCCTTCTTCGGAAACCCAAACAGGGAAGTTTGTAGTACGTGCTAAAAAAACCGAGTCACGATCTACTTTTTCGAACTTTTTGTGAGGAATGATAAGGCTTGATGATTTAGAATATTATTTCTAAGAAACGGAGTGCATAAAACAGTAAAAGAGTTCTTCAAATCGAACCCTTCTTCGGAAACCCAAACAGGGAAGTTTTTAGTACGTGATAAAAAAACCGAGTCACGGTCGAGGTTTGAGAAAAGTTTTGTGAGGAATGATATGGCTTGATGATGTAGAATATTATTTCTAAGAAACGGAGTGCATAAAACAGTAAAAGAGTTCTTCAAATCGAACCCTTCTTCGGAAACCCAAACAGGGAAGTTTTTAGTACGTGATAAAAAAACAAAGTCACGATCTACTTTTTTCGAAAGTTTTGTGAGGAATGATAAGGCTTGATCATTTAGAATATTATTTCTAAGAAACAGAGTGCATAAAAAAAGTAAAAGAGTTCTTCAAATAGAACCCTATTTCGGAAACCCAAACAGGGAACTTTTTAGTACGTTCTTAAAAAACCGAGTCACGGCCGACGTTTGTCAAAAGTTTTGCGAGGAATGATATGGCTTGATGATGTAGAATATTATTTCTAAGAAACGGAGTGCATAAAACAGTAAAAGAGTTCTTCAAATCGAACCCTTCTTCGGAAATCCAAACAGGGAAGTTTGTAGTACGTGCTAAAAACACCGAGTCACGATCTACTTTTTTCGAAAGTTTTGTGAGTAATGATAAGGCTTGATGATTTATAATATTATTTCTAAGAAACGGAGTGCATAAAACATTTAAAGAGTTCTTCAAATCGAACCCTTCTTCGGAAATCCAAACAGGAAAGTTTGTAGTACGTGCTAAAAAACCGAGTCACGGTCGACGTTTGACAAATGTTTTGTGAGGAATGATATGACTTGATGATGTACAATATTATTTCTAAGAAACAAAGTGCATAAAACAGTAAAAGAGTTCTTCAAATGGAACCCTTCTTCGGAAATCCAAACTGGGAACTTTTTAGTACGTGCTAAAAAAACCGAGTCACGGTCGACGTTTGTCAAAAGTTTTGTGAGGAATGATATGGCTTGATGATGTAGAATATTATTTCTAAGAAACGGAGTGCATCAAAGAGTAAAAGAGTTCTTCAAATCGAACCCTTCTTCGGAAACCCAAACAGGGAAGTTTGTAGTACGTGCTAAAAAACCGAGTCACGGTCGACGTTTGACAAATGTTTTGTGAGGAATGATATGACTTGATGATGTACAATATTATTTCTAAGAAACAGAGTGCATAAAACAGTAAAAGAGTTCTTCAAATGGAAACCTTCTTCGGAAACCCAAACTGGGAACTTTTTAGTACGTGCTAAAAAAACCCGAGTCACGGTCGACGTTTGTCAAAAGTTTTGTGAGGAACGATATGGCTTGATGATGTAGAATATTATTTCTAAGA
>NW_019272632.1:0-16105 GCF_002738345.1 Cucurbita maxima | reverse complement strand
TGGTCATCGGGTGGTGTGCCAACGAGGTTGTTGGGAACACAATGGGGTGGATTGTGAAATCCCACATCGGCTGGATAGGGGATGAAACATTTCTTATAAGCATGTGGAAATCTCTCACTATTAGACGGATTTTAAAACCGTGAGGTAGACGACGACATGTAAGGAGCCAAAGTAGCTATCTAGGCTAATACTTATAATTTGTTGGAATAGTTCAGTTGGTTAGAGCGTATGATTGTTAACGATAAGGTTGGGGAGGTTCAAGCTCTCATTTTAGCAATGGTAGTGAATCATTCCATTTTAGTATGTGGAAAAATTTAACCCTTCAACAAAAGTGGACAATGTCATATAATTATGGAGGTTCGTGATTCCTAACATTGTTATATAGTCTTAATCATTCTCTGGTACCTTCGATACAAAAACATAATGTAAAAAATATTTTCGCATAAGGTAGTTACATCATACATATTCTAGTGACTCTAGGTCCCTAGAAAACTAGGGTTGTTACATATAATCTACACCTGAACTTTCTATAACCTAGAGAAAAATCCGTGGCAACTCGCTCGACCAAGGATTCGATTACTTCCTACAAGTAGGTTACTTATTTAGATGCACTCGATATTACTTTTCCTTTTTGGGGGATCACTAGTTGTTAGTTAAGGTCACAAAGGAGGGTCGTCTCAAGTCGTCAGTTTTATATGTTACGAGTTGTTGTCCTTAGTTTTCGAATCTCGTTCAAATTTTTATCAATTTTTTCTTTGTCACGTCAGTTAGGTGTTACGAGTTTTTGTCCTTATTTTAAAAACTTGTTCCAATTTTTATCAAATTTTTTCTTTGTCTTGTCATGTCATGAAGAATGATTTGAAGCCTTGAAAATTGAGTTATTATAGTTGTGCTTTGAAGTTTTTAAAATTGAGTTATTAACGTTGTGTCCTATTTAGCTTATCTAAGCTATTCCCGGCCGCTGGTGCCACGCAGTTTAACTCTTGTAAGCATACAAATTTAGTTATGCTCTTACCATTTCCCCTACTATCGATTCAAGTTGCAATAGGTGAGTTGGCAAATATGCAATATATGACTATATGACATATATGACTCCTGAAAGATCAGATGACTTGCCACTCGAGAATAGTGGGTGAATATCTAACAAGAAGACAAAAACCTACAAAAAAAAAAAAAAAAAAAAAAAAATACAAAAATACAAAAATAAAAGCTTGGACGAATTTGTTAATTTCTTTGATTCAAGGGTTTTTTTGTTCAACTAAACTTGGATTGTTGGGTTGAGGATTAGGGTTGCCTAATCAATTTGGTATCATTGCCTAGGTTGCATCTATGTGGCCTACTCTAGAATTGATTTTATTGCTTAGGTGGGATAGTATTTGAATGATAATTGCTTTAGCAGCTCGAAATAGTTGGAACGTGTATCAGCAACCACAAGGTTATGAGAAAAAATGTCAAGAATACAAGGTATATAAATTGAAGAAGACATTATATGGCCTTAAACAAGCCCTACGTGCATGATTTAGTTGACTTGAAGCACATTTTGTTGAAGAAAGATTTGAGAGGTGCAATTGTAACCATACTTCATTCATACAAACAAGAGATAGAGATAAAATTTTGATTGTTAGTCTATAATGTTGATGATCTAATTTTTACTGGTAATGATGAGAGCATGTTTGTTAAGTTCAAGAATTCTATAAAACTTTAATTTGAAATGACTGATTTGGGAGTTCTTTATCGAAAAAGAGGTAATGGAAAGTTGATAGCATATACTGACAGTAATTATGCATGAGATATATATGACAAGAAAAGCACTTCTGGTCCAATGCACACAGGAACAAGTTGTAGATATGATGAAAAAACTACTGAAGTTGGACGCGTTCATAAAACTACATGAGTCAATGGGTATGTGTGTAGTATCACGAGTAAACTGATGGCAACCTTACAATTAGTTTAAGGGAGAAATTGTTAAAGATTGTCATGTTACTAGTTTGTTAGAATCTTAGGACCACTAGGAATTTTGTCCACTTTATGGTGTCCACTTCTCTAGGAATGTGGAATGTTACAATTAATTAGGTGGTAAGACGGTAAGACTATAAAAAAATTAGTTTGTTAGACTTAAAAAATAAAAAAATAAAAATTACTTTGTAAGGATAATTGATAATATCATATTTTGCACACGTATGTACCTCGAATAGAAAAGGAGAACTAATAAGAAAAAAATTAATTACTTTGTAAGGATAATTGATAATATCATATTTTGCACATGTATGTATCGTATATATCATGATTCGAAACTGTGAGGCCTCATAGGAACACTATGTCATAAAAAGAATGAATGTTAATTCGAAACCGTATATATCATATTAACCATAAAAGATATGTTCCGTATACGTATGCATGTCTCATAGGAACACTATGTCATAAAAAGAATGAATGTATGATTTGCATCATAACTATATATCATGATTCGAAACTGTGAGGCCTCATGTATTTTGCATGTCACATGTATCGAGATAATTCCTTGTTATGATTAGTACACATGTGTACACTTACTTATTTTGTACACAATGATATTATACATGCTCATTCCCCTTTGTGGCTTCTGACAATGTGGGTGTATACTAACCTACCGTCAGACCCAGGGGTATGTAAATGAGCTCACTTAGTGGGTCCATGTATGTATGTGTGGTTGTGAATAGAGAAGTACTACACATCAAACTTTACTCGAACTTGAAGTAGAGAATAAGGTCATGCATAATTGTATGTGCTTGCATTTTTTGACCTAAACGTCTGGTGGAAGAAATGAAAATCATGACGAGTTGTGAGAATTCTCGTGAATCCAATTGTCCATGCCAGATTGAAGAAAAATACTTCACTCATTTAATTTAGAAACATGACATGTCATTCCTCCGTGATTGATTTGAGATTGATTTTAGACACTTTCCCAACAAATGTTTTATAAAATTATGGAATATTTATTTTGAGATTGTTATATCGATGCTTATTATTTCTTTTACCCTAGAGAACTTGAAATTGGTCCCCTAGCTTTAGAACTTGAATCTAAATCTTCGTGGCTTTGATATTAGTCATTAAAATCAACCATCCTAAGTATTTAGGAGTAATTTAATAAAAAATTTAAACGATAATCTCTAATAGATTGTAGTTTAATGGTGATAATTTTATGTTGTGGTCGTGAAGACTTGACTAATGTGTGGCTCTAGATTAGTGATGAGAATTCCATGTTTTACCCAAATCCTCTCATTTGAGCTTGAGTTGTACCTCTGTTATCATTTTCCATAATTATTTTACCTTCCTTCGTCTTATTCACATAGTTAATAATTGAAACTAACTTTATTTTCTTTGTTGTTCTAACAAAGGTGTGTTCCATAAAACCCATAAAGATACATTGAATAATTATTTAATTATTTAACAAGGTTCCCATGGGTGCAAGAACTCAAATTTGTTTTGAGGAATATTAAACAAAGAAAAACCGTTATTATATGCAAATTATCTTTCATTACTACATCGATCAGAAAGCCATGTTCCCTTTTCTGGCCAGAAAACTTCGAATGAAGCATGCCCTAATCTAGTGGCAAAGTTGCACCAAAACAATGTCCTTCGAGAAAAATTCTCCCTAAACTCCCAATTGAATTGGGTTCCTGGATTGACGATATGCACGCCTAAGTCCATAGCCAATCCAAAATTTTAGGTTAGATACCCACAAACTAAGATAAATATATACATATAAATTTTAAGGAATATACGAAAATAGAAACATTAAAATACAAAAATAAAAACCTTAAAAAACAGGTGAGGCATTAATGGAAGTTGAGAATTGGATGCGGTAAACCACACGAGACATTAATATATATTTCGATAGAAAAAGCAAACAAGAATACTAGCCTTATAAAATTTGTCTATTGATCCATCAATTCAATAGACAAAACCAAAAATTCAAACTTATATTTTCAATTCTTCTATTGATCCATCAATTCAAACTTCCTTATATTGTTTGAGTGTGTAGGCGAAGGCCAAAGTTTGTTTAAGTTAATTTGATTCAAATATATGGTATGACATGAGTTCTATGAGTAAAATATGCTTATTGCAATTCAAATTTACTTATTACTATAGAGTTATACATTCCCTTTTTCTTTCAAAATTTGGTTCCTTTTCTTTTCTAAGATTTGATCCATTATAATTGCAAAATTAACTAAAGTTTAAACTCTTATGGGTCTAAAAAAATATATTTTAATTAAAACCTAACCCATTAAACTAATCAACAATTTTATTTATATTCAATACCAAATATCTTAGTTTGTTTTCTTTTTTTCACTCAATTTATCACTAAAAAAAAATAAACCTAAAAGATACTTTCAATTACTAATTTTTCTAAAGATATCGTAGTATTCTTAAATATGGTACCCAAGCTTGTTGTAGCCATGATCGAGAGCCCAATAACTCTTCATCTTCGGTCTTGGTGTTTATCCATGAGATCATCAATAGTAGTATTCATTTATCTTTCAATATGACCCAGAGAAGTTAATAAAAGAATCGTTCCGACAACTTTACACTTCAAGAGTAAAAAATTATACCGATTATATCGTTCGTCTAAACGTTCTTTCTCTCCTTACACGTTCCACACAATGACGAAAACGTCCCAGCAACTAAGAAGAAAAATAATCAAGCAGAAGGTATTTCCAACAGTAATCAGAGGTATTTTATAAGTTTTATTGATGATTACCGTCGCAATGTGTGAATATATTTTCTTGCTGAAAAAAATCTTGTTGATAAAGAGATTGGAGATTTTATTCGTTGTCTACCCATAGATAGGGGTGGAGAGTACACCTCTCACGAGTTCAATAGTTTTTGCAAAACTAATGGTATCAGTAGAAAACTTATAGCGAGTCTAGATGAGTGCAAGAACAGAACAATCATGAACATGATTATAAGTATATTATCAGAGAAGCAAGTTCCAAAGAATTTTTGGCCAGAAGCAGTAAACTGGATATTGCACGTGCTCAATAGAAGTCTTACAGTGGTAGTGAAAAATATGACTTCAGAGGAGGCTTGAAGTGGCGCAAAACCTAATACTAATTATTTTTTAGTTTTTGGATACATTGACCGTGTTCATGTATCAGACGGTAAGAGAAAGAAGTTAGATGATCAAAATTTTCAGTGTGTGCTACTAGGGATGAGTGAAGAGTCTAAAACATATAGACTCTATGTTCTAGTGTCCAAGAAGATAATTGCAAGCAGAGAGGTGATTTTTGAAGAAAACAAATGTTGGAATTGGGGTAAAACTAACGAAGAAGTTGAACTTGATACCCACGAATGGAAAGATAGTAATATAGAAGAAAGCGAACATGATCAAAGTGAGGAAGAATCTGAAGAGGAGGTGATAGTAGAAGAAGAAGGGGAAGTTAATATATATTCCAATGATCCATCTAAAGCACACCCGAAGTGAGAAATAGAAGAGCACCATTATGGATGGAGATTATGTGAGCAAGGGAGAATTTTCTGAAGAAGCTGAGCACAACAATTTAGTTCTATTAACCTCAACTATAGATTCGACTACCTTTGAAGAAGCTGTTCAAAGTTCAAAATGGTGAGCTACAATGGACTTGGAGATAGAAGCCATCGAACGAAATGAGACTTGGGAGTTGACAAATTTTCCTAGAGGAATGAAGAAGATTGGAGTAAAGTGGGTTTTCAAAATCAAACTCAAAGAAAATGGCGAAGTTGACAAGTATAAGGCTACGTTGGTAGCAAAAAGTTATGCACAACAACATGGTATAGACTATACCAAGGCATTTGTACCTGTAGCTAGGTGGGATAGTATTCGAATGATAATTGCTTTAGCAGCTCGGAATAGTTGGAAAGTGTATCAGCTTGACGTGAAAAGTGCTTTCTTATATGGAGAGTTATAAGAAGCCGTCTTTGTCGAGCAACCACAAGGTTATGAGAAAAAATGTCAAAAATACAAGGTATACAAATTAAAAAAGACATTATATGGCCTTAACCAAGTCTTATGTGGAAGATTTAGTCGATTTAAAGCCCATTTCGTCATAGAAGGATTTGAGAGGTGCAACTGTGACCATACTCTATTCATACAAACAAGAGATAGAGGTAAAATTTTGATTGTTAGTCCATATGTTGACGATCTAATTTTTATTGGTAATGATGAGAGCATATTTGTTAAGTTCAAGAATTCTATGAAACTTCAATTTGAAATGACTGATTTGGGAAAAAATGAAATATTTTCTCGGTGTAGAGATTTTACAAAATCCTGAAGACATTTATATTAGTTAAAGAAAGTATGCAAAAGAAGTTTTGGTCAAGTTTATGATGAAAAAAGTAATAGTATGAAAAACCATGTTGTTCCTGGGGTTAGACTAACAAAGGATGAATTTAATGTATCTTATTGCAACAAGGTTGGATTTAATGTATGTAGTGTCTCTCATTAGTATATTTATGGCAAATTCATCAGAGCTGCATTTGCAAGCTGCAAAAAGGGTGTTGAGATACTTAAAAGGTATTATAGATTTGGGAGTTCTTTATCAGAAAACGGGTAATGGAGAGTTGATAGCATATACTGACCGTGATTTTGCAGGAGATATATATGACAGGAAAAGCACTTCTGGTTATGTGTTCTTACTCAGTGATGGAACTATGTCTTGGTCCTCCAAAAAACAACTTGTAGTTACTTTGTCTACTACTGAAGCAGAAATTGTGGCAGCTTCCTCTTGTGCTTGTCAAGGGGTGTGGATGAGGAGAGTTTATGAAAAAAAATGTTATTTGATAACAGTTTCACTGTTAAGCTATCCAAGAATTCAATCATTCATGGACGTAGTAAATACATTGATGTGAGGTTTCATTTCCTGCATGATTTGACCAGAGATGGAGTTATTGAGCTGAAGCATTGTGTCACACAAGAACAAGTTAGTTGTATATATTATGACAAAACTAATGAAGTTGGACACGTTCATAAAACTACATGAGTCGATGAGTATGTCTGTAGTAAAGTTATTAGTTTATCTTAAGACCACGTTCAAGTATTACAAGAATTGAACTCAAGACCTCAGAGTCATACAAATAGATCAAATGACCTCCTATGACAAATTTTTTTCATTTTTAATATATCATTATTTCATTCATTTATTCGATTTGGATAATAATGAAATTCATGTGCAAGTAGTATTATCAATTTTCAACCGATGCAAAGTTTGATTATTTCAAAATTATTTATACTAATAGATGTAATAAAAATAGAGAACAGGAAAAATAGTTGAAGTTATTACATTATGTAAGTTTTAGTTTGATAGTTTCAGTTTAGTCACACATCTTGAACATAAAAGTAAAACTATTGATGCTTATGGGCCACGTTGGATTACTTTTATGTTGTATGAATGACAAGTGTCTTGTAGCCCTTGTTAATATGTGTTGTTCTATGTGACACTTTATATTATGATATGAATGATACTATGCTGTGAATCTACGTTGTGATATGGATGATATATAATGCATGAACCTCCATATATTACACCATGCATATTAGGTTAACATGTTCACGCTGTGCCTATGAGTCATTGACAAGTCATGTAGATTAACCATAAAAGATATGTTCAGTATACGTATGCATGTCTCATAGGAACATTATGTCGTAAAAAGAATGGATGGATGATTTGCATCATAACTATATATCATGATTCGAAACTGTGAGACCTCATGCATTTTGCATGTCACATGTATTGAGATACTTCCTTGTTATGATTAGTACACATGTGTACACTTCCTTATTATGTACATGATGATATTATGCAACACATCAAACTTTACTCGAACTTGAAGTAGAGAATAAGGTCATGATGTCTTATGAAAAGATAGGCACCATGATTGTATGTGATTGCATTTTTTGACCTAAACACCCGGTGGAAGAAATGAAAATCATGATGAGTTGTGAGAATTCTCGGGAATCCAATTGTTCATGCCAGATTGAAGAAAAATACTTCACTCATTTAATTTAGAAACATGAAATGTTATTCCTCCGTGCTTAATTTGAGATACCTTTCACTTATATTTTAGACACTTTCCAAGCAAATGTTTCATAAAATTATGGAAGTAAAAGAAAGTTTATGATTGATTTTGATATTGTTATATAAATGCATTATTTCTTTTACCGTAGAGAACTTGAAATTGGTCGCCTAGATTTAAAATTTGAATCTAACACTTGATGGCTTTGATATTGGTCATCAAAATCAACCATCCTAAGTATTTAGGAGTAATTTAATAAAAAATTTAATAGATGATCTATGTAGTTTAATGTTGAGAATTCTATGTTGTGGTCGTGAAGACTTGACCAATGTGTGGCTGTAGATTAGTGATGAGAATTCCATGTTTTACCCAAATACTCTCATTTGAGCTTCAGTGTACATGTTTTTATTTTTCATAATTATTTTAACTCAAATTTGTTTTGAGGACTATTAAACAATGAAAACCATTTAGTATCGGCAAACCATATGCATCTTTCATCACCACATCCACCAGAAAGACATGTTCCCTTTTCTGGCCAAAAAAACCTTGAAAGAAGCATGCCCTAATTTGCTCTAAAAGTTGCACCAAAACAATGTTGTTCGAGAAGAATTCTCCCTAAAGTCCCAATTGAATTAGGTTCGTGGTTTGATGATATGCAAGCCTAAATTCATAGCCAATCCAGAATTTTAGGTTAGATACCCACACACTAAAATAAATATATACATATAGATTTTAAGGAATATATGAAAATAAAAACATTAAAAACATTATGTCAAAATTAGATAGTTTAATTTTTTATTTTTAGTAGAGGTGGATTTGCAGGGCTGTTCCAAATCACCACTTCCCACTTTGTCAATGGAAGTTCAGAATTGGATGCTGTGTAAACCAATTGAGACATTAATATATATTTCCATCCATAAGGCAAACAAGAAATACTAGTATTACAAAAAGAGTCTTATATTTTCAATTCTTAGTAGATCTATTATTCAAACTTTCTCTAAGAAATATCTTGAGACAGAAAAACCAAAAAATGGTTGAAATTCTATTTAATTTATTATTCAATTTATTTGTGCTCTTTGATTCAGGTTCTTAATTAAATAAAAATAAACTATGTTAAAAAAGTAAATAGACTGACCACAATTACATCGTTTGAGTTTGTAGGTGAACGCCATAAAGAAAACACAAACAACAAAAGATTTGAGAATTTGCATGATCTTCTTTTCTTCAATGGTGTTGTGGCTTGTTTTCAAGTAGAGATTTATATCTTCCTCTTCTCTTGAAAATGAGACTTGATACGGTGTTAAATTTAGTAAAATAAATTCTAAAAACAATAATATGTTAATTATAAGCCGTTTTGGAGCACTAACTCCAATTTGGCTTGGAAGGGTTGGATGGAAACTAAACGACCCAAAATTTTCTACTTAATTTAAGGTCGCTACTTTATACGTACCATGAACATTGAATGCGAAAGACTTCATTTAAATTCCATAAAATATAACCTTTAACTTAAAATACAACCAGTGACTTACGTGTTTTGAAAACATCTTTAAAATGACACAACAAAAAATCTGAAATAAAATAAATAAGCGTTTAAGTTTAAAACATCCTATTCTAGCTTAAGTCTAAGAAAATAAATATCACTATCCTATGCATGTGCCATGATCTCGAGTTGCGATGCCGTCATCAGTCGTACAGGAATGCCTTGCCTTAACCTGAAAAATATAGTAGCACATGGCTTAAGTATTTAAACAAATACTCTAGAAAGTGACCCCACTATTGGGGTTAAATGCAACAATCACATGCAATGAAATGATGGGACCTATCTTTCGTTTCGTTTTCCCTCTGGTGCTGAACTAATGGGTAATCGTGGATGTGTACCATATACTCTACACACAGACAATACGTGCGAGTATGGGCTCACCAGCTAGTTCGCACACCGCTGGGCCACTTTTCTTATCTGGTGGACATACTCTAGGAGCCCCTTATGCCGGGACCTGTTAAAACTAGTAACCGTCACAACAGCGCTATGCAAAGCATAACGATCGTTGTCCTGCCATTGGATGTACGCGTCCGTACCCTCGTGATGGGATAGGGGTATCCCCCCAGATGCATGAACACACACATAATGCATGAGGTCCCGCTACTTCTACATTTATCATTAATGAACCTAACCCCCTGTCACGTTCCATGCTTCATGTCATTCTCATTTTCAATTTACGTTTCATACATATTCCTATTGGGATTATGATTCCAAGCAGTTTACCATATTCCATGTCATACAATTCATGTTGTATACACACAATTTAAGAGGCCTAACATAACGTTCTATGCTTTTAACATAACATTTCATCATATACACATCATACCATGACATATTGCATCACAATGTATCATATCATAAACGAGTCATAAGGTAAACACTTCATAGTCATATCGTTCTCTAACTTATCATAGCCTTAACGTTCTTATACCTATCACAGACATATCATTACGTGAACGTACCTTAGTTATCTCATCACAAGGACTTAACCTAACGCTATCGTTCTATCAATCTATCACAAACCTATCCCTTTCTACCCGTAGCCTAACCGTATTCTTCCATCAATCTCTCTTATCCATATCACTCTGGTATGTAACCTAACCTTAACGTTTCATGAACGTATTTTACTCCTATCGTTACATTTCGTTTTGTGCATCCTTCTCGTATCCTATCTCAAACATATCATTGAACTCATCGTACCGTAATTATTATCAAACAATTCACATATTATATCATATACATAACAAATAAGAAGTATATCGATCCACAGACAATTCACACATATCAATATATATGACACGTGCAAAACCATGGGGCACATGTCAACAACAAATATAACCATGTCGATAGTCCTTTGAAATCCGAGTCAACCTATATGAACTCATGACATCAGTTTCAAGTTTTAACTCTATACAATTATTTCCCTAATTTACATTGGCCATCTTAAAATTCTGATATTTTTTGTTATACAAAATTTAAAGGAGCTCACTGCCCTCTGATATTTCCTAGTGTTAAATACTGTTCAAAAAATCTTTCCTCAATCTCCCTCCCTCTCTCTCTCATTATTTTCATTTTGTAAATAGGTTTTTCAATTGTGTAAATAGATAATAGATATTACTGGCCAATTTTAAGTCCATTGTTTGGCTACGATCTTTTAGTTTATAGATCTGCCAATCTAATCTTATAACCTTATTTCGGATAACTTCAAATGCTAACAAAAATCTAATCAACTGTTAAAGATATGAAAGAAGATTTGATCCTAAATTAATTTCTTATAACCATAACTAGAAAGAAAAAGGAAATTTCTTATAACCATAACTATAAAAGAAAATAAAATCTGAGATAGGATTTTACTGTAATAACTGACAAAAATCTCTAAATCTCCAATCTTGCTTATTGCTTATGTTGAAAGCCATTTTACTTCTTCTCAAATATGACCATTGTTTTTTCTCTTTTATTCATTTTTTGCAGTTGGGTTAAGGATGGGTGAGGAGTGATAATTGTGGGAAGGGATGAGAGGTTAGTGGAGAGAGGTGGAGAATTTTTTTTTTAATTTTAATTTTAATTCATTAATTAATTTATTGTTATAATTATTTTTTTTATTTGTTTATTTATTTATTTATTTTTGGGCTATTACACTCAACCTTACCAACAGGTTCTTTTTTGGCATATTTTTGTTAGGACTGCACAATATCTCACATTTATATTAAAACAAATAATATAAAACAAATATTAGGAGAGAGAAAATCAAAAAAGAATATGTCTTATATATTTATATTGATGACTTCGAATATGAATACAAAAAATTCACAAAATACATCTTTAAAATGGTAGATATGGTTCTATTTACTATATGTATTTTTATTATGTATAACAATCTACCGTATATAATGATTTACATTCATTACTATACATTAGATGTTTATTATATATGACCATTTAGAATAACTGTCATTTAACTATAGTCTTACTATGTGTAGCGAGTCATTGAGTAAGTTATAAATAAGCAACCGACTAAAACATTCATATAAGTCTTTTAATAAAAAGGAAGTTTTCATTTAAGTTCTCCCACGATGAATTTAAAAAGTAATTTTCATTGAATTCAAACGTGCTTGTAAGGAAATAAATTTAAACAAAGAAAGTAGTGACAACATTAGAAATAACAATACATGACAACCCTACTTTTCCATTAGTGTCGATGCCAGTATTTACAGTTCTAAAGATTTTTGATGTTATATTGTTTATAGTGATGCCTTCAAGAAAGGGTTCAAGTGTGTGTTGATACAACATTGGAAGGTCATAGCCTATACATCTCGTTAGTTAAAGGACATGCATCTCGTCAGTTATATTGGAATTGATCATAATGTTTAGCTAAGTTAAGTTATTAGTAGGTCCTAAGCATGTTATATTAATTGTTATAGGTAAGAGTTAGACGTTGGATTGTTGTTTCGAGGTGTCTATCAAATTGTTAATGACTTTGGCCAAGATCGACCAAGTGACCTTATTGTTTGAGTTAGGTTATTATTTGATCTATGATGGTTCATGTCATGTGGCTTATACATGTACCATAAATATGTGTTATGCTTATGTTATGAGATGTTTATGTATCTTTGTATTGATATGAGACGTACGTCACGTATGCATGTAAACCCATTACACTACTTTTATGAATGAATTGAAACGTCATGAATGAAATGTATATCTTACATATAAAGTTTGCGAGGATTGTGAGATGTCATGCATGCATGTTACATAAATGAACTCTGTTATGAAAGGAAAAAGAAAAGAAAGATATTAAATGTTATGTTATGAAATGTAAATTATGGAACCTTATGCATATTTGTATATCATATGCATTGGGATACTTTTCCATTATGTTATATTAGTACGGGCGTGTACGTTCAATATTTATGTTCGTCGTGATATCATGCTAGCATTTTTTTTTTGTGAAATGTGGTTGTTGAACACAACTCTCTTGGAAACATTATGCACTCTTTATTAAGACCAATCGAAAAGAGAATACAAGACATTCTGTAGAATACTACTAGTTTTTGGATTTTTTAGATGAAAACCTTAGTTAGAGTAGAAGGGTATTTATACGTTGCGCTTAACAAATCTAAATCTAGATATCTCTCCTAAAATATCTAGTCTCTCTCCTAAAATATCTGGTCTCTCTCTTAAAATATCTGGTTTCTCCCCTAAAATATCTAGATATGTAAGTCTCTCTCCCCTAAAATAAACACGTATCCGCCCTCTCTCCTCTAAAATATTAAGTTATCTAGTCTCTCTCCCCCTAAAATATGTCTTTCTTTTAAAATATCTAGTATCTAGGTGTCTCTCCTAAATTATCTAAATTATCTAAAATATCTAGGTCTCTCCTAAAATATCTAGGTATCTAGGTCTCTCTCCTCAAATATCGAGGTATCTAGGTCTCTCTCCTAAAATATATAGGCCTCTCTCCTCAAATATCTAGTTTATCTCCTAAATAATCTAGGTCTCTCTCCCATAAGTCTCTCGCCTAAAATATAGGTCTCTCTTCCCTAAAATATCTATGTATCTAAGTCTCTCCACCTAAAATATCTAAGTATCTAGGTCTCTCTCCTAAAATATCTAGGTATGTAAGTCTCTCTCCTAAAATATTTAAAATATCTAAAATATCTAGGTCTCTCTCCTAAAATATTTAAAATATCTAAAATATGTAGGTCTCTCTCCTACAATATCTATTCTTTCTCTTTCTATCTCTCTTAAAATATCTATATCTCTCTCCTAACATGCCTCGATCTCTCTCCTAAAATATGGAGGTCTCCCTCCTAAAATATCTACTATCTCTTCTAATTCTCATAATTCTCCCTTCTAAAATAGCTAAATCTCTCTCCTATAAAATAGGTAGGTCTTCCTCCTAAAATAGATAGGTTTCTCCCCTAAAATAAATAGGTAGATTTCTCTTATCTCTCCTAAAATATCTAGGTCTCCCTCCTACAATATCTAGGTATTTCTCTCCTAAAACAGGTAGGTCTCTCCCTTAAAATATGTATGTAGTTCTCTCAACTAAAATATGTATGTAATTCTCTCAACTAAAATATGTATGTAGTTCTCTCAACTAAAATATGTATGTAGATTTCTCTCTTAAAATATGTAGTATTTGTCCTAAAATAGGTAGGTCTCTCAATTAAAATAGGTAGTATCTAGGTCTCTCTCCTAAAATATCTAGGTATGTAAGTGTCTCTCCTAAAATATTTAAAATATCTAAAATATCTAGGTCTCTCTCCTAAAATATTTAAAATATCTAAAATATCTAGGTCTCTCTCCTAAAATATTTAAAATATCTAAAATATCTACGTCTCTCTCCTAAAATATTTAAAATATCTAAAATATCTAGGTTTCTCTCCTAAAATATTTAAAATATCTAAAATATCTAGGTTTCTCTCCTAAAATATCTATTCTTTCTCTTTCTATCTCTCTTAAAATATCTATATCTCTCTTCTAACATGCCTAGGTCTCTCTCCTAAAATATGGAGGTCTCCCTCCTAAAATATCTACTATCTCTCATAATTCTCCCTTCTAAAATAGCTAAATCTCTCTCCTATAAAATAGGTAGGTCTTCCTCCTAAAATAGGTAGGTTTCTCTCCTAAAATAAATATGTAGATCTCTCTTATCTCTCCTAAAATATCTAGATCTCCCTCCTACAATATCTAGGTATTTCTCTCCTAAAACATCTCTCTCTTAAAATATGGATGTAGTTCTCTCAACTAAAATATGTATGTAGGTCTCTCTCTTAAAATATGGATGTAGTTCTCTCAACTAAAATATGTATGTAGTTCTCTCAACTAAAATATGTAGGTAGGTCTCTCTCTTAAAATATGGAGTCTTTGTCCTAAAATAGGTAGTTCTCTCAATTAAAATAGGTAATATAAGTCTCTCCCCTAAAACCTAAAATATGTAGGTCTCTCCCCAAAAATAGGTATGTTTCTCTCTCCTATGTAGGTCTCTCTTCTAAAATAGGTAGGTCTCCCTCCTAAAAAAAAGTAGGTCTCTCTCCTATCTCTCCTAAAATATCTAGGTCTCACTTCTAAAATATAGGTCTCTCTCCTAAAATATGTAGGTCTAATTCACTATACCATGTTTAGCTGACAGCGAAAACTCTCATGTTTGTAGTATTCAACTCTTTTGTAAACAAGTCTGCTAGGCAAATAGGTCTCTCTCTCCTAAAATAGGTAGGTCTCTCTCTTAAAATATGTATGTAGTTCTCTCAACTAAAATATGTATGTAGGTCTCTCTCTTAAAATATGTAGTCTCTCAATTAAAATAGGTAATATAGGTCTCTCTCCTAAAATAGGTAGGTGTCTTTCTCATAGAATAGATTTTAGATCTCTCTCCTATCTCTCTGAAAATATCTAGGTCGATATTCTAAAATATATAGGTCTCTCCTAAAATATGTAGGTTTCTCTCATATCTCTCCTAAAAAATCTAGGTCCCTCTCCTAGGTCTCTCTTCTAAAATATGTAGATCTCTCTTAGAATATCTAGGTCTCTCTCCAAAAATATGTAGGTCTCTCCTATCTCAAAATATCTACTATCTCTCTCCTAAAATATCTACTATATCTACTAAAATATGTATATGTAGGTCTCTCCTAAAATATGTAGGCTAAAATATGTAGGTCTCTCTCCTAAAATATGTAGGTCTCTCTCCTAAAATATGTAGGTCTCTCTCATAAAATATGTAGGTCTCCTAAAATATATGTAGGTCTCCCTCCTAAAATATAGGTCTCCTTCCTTAAAAATAGGTAGAGACAAATATGTTGGTCTCTCCTAAAATATATGTAAGTCTCTCTTCTAAAAGGTCTCTCTCCTACAAATAGATAGAGACAAATATGTAGGTCTCTTCCTCAAATATATGTAGGTCTCTCTCCTAAAATATATGTAGGTCTCTCTCCTAAAATATATGTAGGTCTCTCTCCTAAAATATATGTAGGTCTCTCTCCTAAAATATTCAGCCGTTTTGTAAACATGTCTGCTAGGCGAATCTGCTAGAAA
>NW_019272631.1:13089-16176 GCF_002738345.1 Cucurbita maxima | reverse complement strand
TTACTGTTTTATGCACTCTGTTTCTTGAAATTCTATTCTAAATCATCAAGCCTAATCATTCCTCCCAAAATGTTCGAAAAACGTCGACTGTGACTCGGTTTTTTTAGCACGTTCTTCAAACGTCGCAAATTTGGATTTACGAAGTAGGGTTCGATTTGAAGAACTCCTTTACTGTTTTATGCACTCTGTTTCTTGAAATTCTATTCTAAATCATCAAGCCTAATCATTCCTCCCAAAACATTCGAAAAACGTCGACTGTGACTCGGTTTTTTTAGCACGTTCTTCAAAAGTCCCAAATTTGGGTTTACGAAGTAGGGTTCGATTTGAAGAACTCGTTTACTATTTTATGCACTCTATTTCTTCGAAATTCTATTCTAAATCATCAAGCCTAATCATTCCTCACAAAACGTTCGAAAAACGTCGACTGTGACTCGGTTTTTTTAGCACGTTCTTCAAACGTCCCAGATTTGGGTTTACGAAGTAAGGTTCGATTTGAAGAACTCGTTTACTGTTTTATGCACTCTGTTTCTTCGAAATTCTATTCTAAATCATCAAGCCTAATCATTCCTCACAAAACGTTCGAAAAACGTCGACTGTGACTCGGTTTTTTTAGCACGTTCTTCAAACGTCCCAGATTTGTGTTTACGAAGTAAGGTTCGATTTGAAGAACTCGTTTACTGTTTTATGCACTCTGTTTCTTCGAAATTCTATTCTAAATCATCAAGCCTAATCATTCCTCCCAAAATATTCGAAAAACGTCGACTGTGACTCGGTTTTTTTAGCACGTTCTTCAAACGTCCCAGATTTGGGTTTACGAAGTAAGGTTCGATTTGAAGAACTCGTTTACTGTTTTATGCACTCTGTTTCTTCGAAATTCTATTCTAAATCATCAAGCCTAATCATTCCTCCCAAAACGTTCGAAAAACGTCGACTGTGACTCGGTTTTTTTAGCACGTTCTTCAAACGTCCCAGATTTGGGTTTACGAAGTAAGGTTCGATTTGAAGAACTCCTTTACTGTTTTATGCACTCTGTATCTTGAAATTCTATTCTAAATCATCAAGCCTAATCATTCCTCCCAAAACATTCGAAAAACGTCGACTGTGACTCGGTTTTTTTAGCACGTTCTTCAAAAGTCCCAAATTTGGGTTTACGAAGTAGGGTTCGATTTGAAGAACTCGTTTACTATTTTATGCACTCTGTTTCTTCGAAATTCTATTCTAAATCATCAAGCCTAATCATTCCTCACAAAACGTTCGAAAAACGTCGACTGTGACTCGGTTTTTTTAGCACGTTCTTCAAACGTCCCAGATTTGGGTTTACGAAGTAAGGTTCGATTTGAAGAACTCGTTTACTGTTTTATGCACTCTGTTTCTTCGAAATTCTATTCTAATCATCAAGCCTAATCATTCCTCCCAAAACGTTCGAAAAACGTCGACTGTGACTCGGTTTTTTCAGCACGTTCTTCAAACGTCCCAGATTTGGGTTTACGAAGTAAGGTTCGATTTGAAGAACTCGTTTACTGTTTTATGCACTCTGTTTCTTCGAAATTCTATTCTAAATCATCAAGCCTAATCATTCCTCACAAAACGTTCGAAAAACGTCGACTGACACTCGGTTTTTTAAGCACGTTCTTCAAACGTCCCAGATTTGGGTTTACGAAGTAAGGTTCGATTTGAAGAACTCGTTTACTGTTTTATGCACTCTGTTTCTTCGAAATTCTATTCTAAATAATCAAGCCTAATCATTCCTCACAAAACGTTCGAAAAACGTCGACTGTGACTCGGTTTTTTCAGCACGTTCTTCAAACGTCCCAGATTTGGGTTTACGAAGTAAGGTTCGATTTGAAGAACTCGTTTACTGTTTTATGCACTCTGTTTCTTCGAAATTCTATTCTAAATCATCAAGCCTAATCATTCCTCACAAAACGTTCGAAAAACGTCGACAGTAACTCGGTTTTTTATGCAAGTACTTCAAACGTCCCAAATTTGGGTTTACGAAGTAGGGTTCGATTTGAAGTAGTCCTTTACTGTTTTATGCACTCTGTTTCATCGAAATTCTATTCTAAATCATCAAGCCTAATCATTCCTCACAAAACTTTCGAAAAACGTCGACTGTTACTCGGATTTTTTAGCACGTTATTCAAACGTCCCAAATTTGGGTTTACGAAGTAGGGTTCGATTTGAAGAACTCCTTTACTGTTTTATGCACTCTGTTTCTTCGAAATTCTATTCTAAATCATCAAGCCTAATCATTCCTCACCAAACTTTCGAAAAACGTCGACTGTGACTCTGTTTTTTTAGCACGTTCTTCAAACGTCCCATATTTGGGTTTACGAAGTAGGGTTCGATTTGAATAACTCCTTTACTGTTTTATGCACTCTGTTTCATCGAAATTCTATTCTAAATTATCAAGCCTAATCATTTCTCACAAAACTTTCGAAAAACGTCGACTGTGACTCGGTTTTTTTAGCACGTGCTTCAAACGTCCCAGATTTGGGTTTACGAAGTAGGGTTCTATTTGAAGAAGTCCTTTGCTGTTTTATGCACTCTGTTTCTTCGAAATTCTATTCTAAATAATCAAGCCTAATCATTCCTCACCAAACTTTCGAAAAACGTCGACTGTGACTCGGTTTTTTTAGCACGTTCTTCAAACGTCCCAGATTTGGGTTTACGAAGTAGGGTTCGATTTGAAGAACTCGTTTACTGTTTTATGCACTCTGTTTCTTCGAAATTCTATTCTAAATCATCAAGCCTAATCATTCCTTACAAAACGTCGACTGTGACTCGGTTTTTTTAGCACGTTCTTCAAACGTCCCATATGTGGGTTTACGAAGTAGGGTTCGATTTGACGAACTCCTTTACTTTTTTATGCACACTGTTTCTTCGAAATCATCAAGCCTAATCATTCCTCACAAAACCTTCGAAAAACGTCGACTGTTACTCGGTTTTTTTAGCATGTTCTTCAAACGTCCCAGATTTGGGTTTACGAAGTAGGGTTCTATTTGAAGAAGTCCTTTGCTGTTTTATGCACTCTGTTTCTTCGAAATTCTATTCTAAATAATCAAGCCTAATCATTCCTCACAAAAC
>NW_019272631.1:0-11332 GCF_002738345.1 Cucurbita maxima | reverse complement strand
GTTCTATTTGAAGAAGTCCTTTGCTGTTTTATGCACTCTGTTTCTTCGAAATTCTATTCTAAATAATCAAGCCTAATCATTCCTCACAAAACTTTCGAAAAACGTCGACTGTGACTCGGATTTTTTAGCACGTTCTTCAGATGTCCCAGATTTGGGTTTACGAAGTAGGGTTCGATTTGAATAACTCTTTTACTATTTTATGCACTCTGTTTCTTCGAAATTATATTCTAAATCATCAAGCCTAATCATTCCTCACAAAACTTTCGAAAAACGTCGACTGTGACTCTGTTTTTTTAGAACGTTCTACAAACGTCCCAGATTAGGGTTTACGAAGTAGGGTTCGATTTGAATAACTCCTTTACTGTTTTATGCACTCTGTTTCATCGAAATTCTATTCTAAATCATCAAGCCTAGTCATTCCTCACCAAACTTTCGAAAAACGTCGACTGTGACTCGGTTTTTTTAGCACGTTATTCAAACGTCCCAGATTTGGGTTTACGAAGTACGGTTCGATTTGAAGAACTCGTTTACTATTTTATGCACTCTGTTTCTTCGAAATTCTATTCTAAATCATCAAGCCTAATCATTCCTCCCAAAACGTTCGAAAAACGTCGACTGTGACTCGGTTTTTTTAGCACGTGCTTCAAACGTCCCAGATTTGGGTTTACGAAGTAGGGTTCGATTTGAAGAACTCCTTTACTGTTTTATGCACTCTGTTTCTTCGAAATTCTATTCTAAATCATCAAGCCTAATCATTCCTCACAAAACTGTCGAAAAACGTCGACTGTGACTCGAATTTTTTAGCACGTTCTTCAAACGTCCCAGATTTGGGTTTATGAAGTAGGGTTCGATGTGAAGAACTCGTTTACTGTTTTATGCACTCTGTTTCTTCGAAATTCTATTCTAAATAATCAAGCCTAATAATTCCTCACCAAACTTTCGAAAAACGTCGACTGTAACTCTGTTTTTTTAGCACGTTCTTCAAACGTCCTAGATTTGGGTTTACGAAGTAGGGTTCGATTTGAATAACTCCTTTACTGTTTTATGCACTCTGTTTCTACGGAATTCTATTATAAATCATCAAGCCTAATCATTCATCACAAAACGAACGAAAAACGTCGATTGTGACTCGGTTTTTTTAGCACGTACTTCAAACGTCCTATATTTGGGTTTACGAAGTAGGGTTCGATTTGAAGAACTCCTTTACTTTTTTATGCACACTGTTTCTTCAAAATTGTATTCGAAATCATCAAGCCCAATCATTCCTCACAAAACTGTCGAAAAACGTCGACTGTGACTCGAATTTTTTAGCACGTTCTTCAAACGTCCCAGATTTGGGTTTATGAAGTAGGGTTCGATTTGAAGAACTCGTTTACTGTTTTATGCACTCTGTTTCTTCGAAATTCTATTCTAAATCATCAAGCCTAATAATTCCTCACCAAACTTTCGAAAAACGTCGACTGTAACTCTGTTTTTTTAGCACGTTCTTCAAACGTCCCAGATTTGGGTTTACGAAGTAGGGTTCGATTTGAATAACTCCTTTACTGTTTTATGCACTCTGTTTCTACGAAATTCTATTCAAAATCATCAAGCCTAATCATTCATCACAAAACGTTCGAAGAACGTCGATTGTGACTCGGTTTTTTTAGCACGTACTTCAAACGTCCTATATTTGGGTTTACGAAGTAGGGTTCGATTTGAAGAACTCCTTTACTTTTTTATGCACACTGTTTCTTCAAAATTGTATTCGAAATCATCAAGCCCAATCATTCCTCACAAAACTGTCGAAAAACGTCGACTGTGACTCGGATTTTTTGACACGTTCTTCAAACGTCCCAGATTTAGGTTTACGAAGTAGGGTTCGATTTGAAGAACTCCTTTACTTTTTTATGCACACTGTGTCTTCGAAATTGTATTCGAAATCATCAAGCCTAATCATTCCTCACAAAATTGTCCGAAAACGTCGACTGTGACTCGGATTTTTTGACACGTTCTTCAAACGTCCCAGATTTGGGTTTACGAAGTAGGGTTCGATTTGAAGAACTCTTTTATTGTTTTATGCACTCTGTTTGTTCGAAATTCTATTCTAAATCATCAAGCCTAGTCATTCCTCACCAAACTTTCGAAAAACGTCGCCTGTGACTCGGTTTTTTTAGCACGTTATTCAAACGTCCCAGATTTGGGTTTACGAAGTACGGTTCGATTTGAAGAACTCGTTTACTATTTTATGCACTCTGTTTCTTCGAAATTCTATTCTAAATCATCAAGCCTAATCATTCCTCACAAAACGTTCGAAAAACGTCGACTGTGACTCGGTTTTTTTAGCACGTTCTTCAAACGTCCCAGATTTGGGTTTACGAAGTACGGTTCGATTTGAAGAACTCGTTTACTATTTTATGCACTCTGTTTCTTCGAAATTCTATTCTAAATCATCAAGCCTAATAATTCCTAACAAAATGTTCGAAAAACGTCGATTATGACTCGGTTTTTTTAGCACGTACTTCAAACGTCCCAAATTTGGGTTTACGAAGTAGGGTTCGATTTGAAGAAGTCCTTTACTGTTTTATGCACTCTGTTTCTTCGAAATTCTATTCTAAATCATCAAGCCTAATAATTCCTCACCAAACTTTCGAAAAACGTCGACTGTGACTCGGTTTTTTTAGCACGTACTTCAAACGTCCTATATTTGGGTTTACGAAGTAGGGTTCGATTTGAAGAACTCCTTTACTTTTTTATGCACACTGTTTCTTCAAAATTGTATTCGAAATCATCAAGCCCAATCATTCCTCACAAAACTGTCGAAAAACGTCGACTGTGACTCGAGTTTTTTAGCACGTTCTTCAAACGTCCCAGATTTGGGTTTATGAAGTAGGGTTCGATGTGAAGAACTCGTTTACTGTTTTATGCACTCTGTTTCTTCGAAATTCTATTCTAAATCATAAAGCCTAATAATTCCTCACCAAACTTTCGAAAAACGTCGACTGTAACTCTGTTTTTTTAGCACGTTCTTCAAACGTCCCAGATTTGGGTTTACGAAGTAGGGTTCGATTTGAATAACTCCTTTACTGTTTTATGCACCCTGTTTCTACGAAATTCTATTCAAAATCATCAAGCCTAATCATTCATCACAAAACGTTCGAAGAACGTCGATTGTGACTCGGTTTTTTTAGCACGTACTTCAAACGTCCTATATTTGGGTTTACGAAGTAGGGTTCGATTTGAAGAACTCCTTTACTTTTTTATGCACACTGTTTCTTCAAAATTGTATTCGAAATCATCAAGCCCAATCATTCCTCACAAAACTGTCGAAAAACGTCGACTGTGACTCGGATTTTTTGACACGTCCTTCAAACGTCCCAGATTTAGGTTTACGAAGTAGGGTTCGATTTGAAGAACTCCTTTACTTTTTTATGCACACTGTGTCTTCGAAATTGTATTCGAAATCATCAAGCCTAATCATTCCTCACAAAACGTTCGAAAAACGTCGACTGTGACTCGGTTTTTTTAGCACGTTCTTCAAACGTCCCAGATTTGGGTTTCCGAAGTAAGGTTCGATTTGAAGAACTCGTTTACTGTTTTATGCACTCTGTTTGTTCGAAATTCTATTCTAAATCATCAAGCCTAATCCTTCCTCCCAAAACATCCAAAAAACGTCGACTGTGACTCGGTTTTTTTAGCACGTTCTTCAAACGTCCCAGATTTGGGTTTCCGAAGTAAGGTTCGATTTGAAGAACTCGTTTACTGTTTTATGCACTCTGTTTGTTCGAAATTCTATTCTAAATCATCAAGCCTAATCCTTCCTCCCAAAACATCCAAAAAACGTCGACTGTGACTCGGTTTTTTTAGCACGTTCTTCAAACGTCCCAGATTTGGGTTTCCGAAGTAAGGTTCGATTTGAAGAACTCGTTTACTGTTTTATGCACTCTGTTTGTTCGAAATTCTATTCTAAATCATCAAGCCTAATCCTTCCTCCCAAAACATCCAAAAAACGTCGACTGTGACTCGGTTTTTTTAGCACGTTCTTCAAACGTCCCAGATTTGGGTTTCCGAAGTAAGGTTCGATTTGAAGAACTCGTTTACTGTTTTATGCACTCTGTTTGTTCGAAATTCTATTCTAAATCATCAAGCCTAATCCTTCCTCCCAAAACATCCAAAAAACGTCGACTGTGACTCGGTTTTTTTAGCACGTTCTTCAAACGTCCCAGATTTGGGTTTCCGAAGTAAGGTTCGATTTGAAGAACTCGTTTACTGTTTTATGCACTCTGTTTGTTCGAAATTCTATTCTAAATCATCAAGCCTAATCCTTCCTCCCAAAACATCCAAAAAACGTCGACTGTGACTCGGTTTTTTTAGCACGTTCTTCAAACGTCCCAGATTTGGGTTTCCGAAGTAAGGTTCGATTTGAAGAACTCGTTTACTGTTTTATGCACTCTGTTTGTTCGAAATTCTATTCTAAATCATCAAGCCTAATCCTTCCTCCCAAAACATCCAAAAAACGTCGACTGTGACTCGGTTTTTTTAGCACGTTCTTCAAACGTCCCAGATTTGGGTTTCCGAAGTAAGGTTCGATTTGAAGAACTCGTTTACTGTTTTATGCACTCTGTTTGTTCGAAATTCTATTCTAAATCATCAAGCCTAATCCTTCCTCCCAAAACATCCAAAAAACGTCGACTGTGACTCGGTTTTTTTAGCACGTTCTTCAAACGTCCCAGATTTGGGTTTCCGAAGTAAGGTTCGATTTGAAGAACTCGTTTACTGTTTTATGCACTCTGTTTGTTCGAAATTCTATTCTAAATCATCAAGCCTAATCCTTCCTCCCAAAACATCCAAAAAACGTCGACTGTGACTCGGTTTTTTTAGCACGTTCTTCAAACGTCCCAGATTTGGGTTTCCGAAGTAAGGTTCGATTTGAAGAACTCGTTTACTGTTTTATGCACTCTGTTTGTTCGAAATTCTATTCTAAATCATCAAGCCTAATCCTTCCTCCCAAAACATCCAAAAAACGTCGACTGTGACTCGGTTTTTTTAGCACGTTCTTCAAACGTCCCAGATTTGGGTTTCCGAAGTAAGGTTCGATTTGAAGAACTCGTTTACTGTTTTATGCACTCTGTTTGTTCGAAATTCTATTCTAAATCATCAAGCCTAATCCTTCCTCCCAAAACATCCAAAAAACGTCGACTGTGACTCGGTTTTTTTAGCACGTTCTTCAAACGTCCCAGATTTGGGTTTCCGAAGTAAGGTTCGATTTGAAGAACTCGTTTACTGTTTTATGCACTCTGTTTGTTCGAAATTCTATTCTAAATCATCAAGCCTAATCCTTCCTCCCAAAACATCCAAAAAACGTCGACTGTGACTCGGTTTTTTTAGCACGTTCTTCAAACGTCCCAGATTTGGGTTTCCGAAGTAAGGTTCGATTTGAAGAACTCGTTTACTGTTTTATGCACTCTGTTTGTTCGAAATTCTATTCTAAATCATCAAGCCTAATCCTTCCTCCCAAAACATCCAAAAAACGTCGACTGTGACTCGGTTTTTTTAGCACGTTCTTCAAACGTCCCAGATTTGGGTTTCCGAAGTAAGGTTCGATTTGAAGAACTCGTTTACTGTTTTATGCACTCTGTTTGTTCGAAATTCTATTCTAAATCATCAAGCCTAATCCTTCCTCCCAAAACATCCAAAAAACGTCGACTGTGACTCGGTTTTTTTAGCACGTTCTTCAAACGTCCCAGATTTGGGTTTCCGAAGTAAGGTTCGATTTGAAGAACTCGTTTACTGTTTTATGCACTCTGTTTGTTCGAAATTCTATTCTAAATCATCAAGCCTAATCCTTCCTCCCAAAACATCCAAAAAACGTCGACTGTGACTCGGTTTTTTTAGCACGTTATTCAAACGTCCCAGATTTGGGTTTACGAAGTACGGTTCGATTTGAAGAACTCGTTTACTATTTTATGCACTCTGTTTCTTCGAAATTCTATTCTAAATCATCAAGCCTAATCATTTCTCACAAAACTTTCGAAAAACGTCGACTGTGACTCGGATTTTTTAGCACGTTCTTCAAACGTCCCAGATTTGGGTTTACGAAGTAGGGTTCGATTTGAAGAACTCCTTTACTGTTTTATGCACTTTGTTTCTTCGAAATTCTATTCTAAATCATCAAGCCTAATCATTCCTCACAAAACGTTTGAAAAACGTTGACTGTGACTCGGTTTTTTTAGCACGTTCTACAAACCTCGCAGATTTGGGTTTACGAAGTAGGGTTTGATTTGAAGAAGTCCTTTACTGTTTTATGCACTCTGTTTCTTCGAAATTCTATTCTAAATCATCAAGCCTAATAATTCCTCACCAAACTTTCGAAAAACATCGACTGTGACTCTGTCTTTTTAGCACGTTCTTCTAACGTCCCAGATTTGGGTTTACGAAGTAGGGTTCGATTTGAATAACTCCTTTACTGTTTTATGCACTCTGTTTGTACGAAATTCTATTCAAAATCATCAAGCCTAATCATTCATCACAAAACGTTCGAAGAACGTCGATTGTGACTCGGTTTTTTTAGCACGTTCTTCAAACGTCCCAAATTTGGGTTTACGAAGTAGGGTTCGATTTGAATAACTCCTTTACTGTTTTATGCACTCTGTTTCTTCGAAATCCAATTCTGAATCATCAAGCCTCATCATTCCTCACAAAACTTTTGAAAAACTTTGACCGTGACTCGGTTTTTTTAGCACGTACTTCAAACGTCCAAGATTTGGGTTTACGAAGTAGTGTTCAATTTGAAGAAGTCCTTTACTGTTTTATGCACTCTGTTTCTTCGAAATTCTATTCTAAATCATCAAGCCTAATCATTCCTCACAAAACTTTCAAAAAACGTCGACTGTTACTCGGATGTTTTAGCACGTTCTTCAAACGTCCCAAATTTGGGTTTACGAAGTAGGGTTCGATTTGTAGAACTCCTTTACTTTTTTATGCACACTGTTTCTTCGAAATTGTATTCGAAATCATCATGCCTAATCATTCCTCACAAAACCTTCGAAAAACGTCGACTGTTACTCGGTTTTTTTAGCACGTTCTTCAAACGTCCCAGATTTTGGTTTACGAAGTAGGGTTCGATTTTAAGAACTCCTTTACGGTTTTATGCACTCTGTTTCTTCGAAATTCTATTCTAAATCATCAAGCCTAATCATTCCTCACAAAACGTTCGAAAAACGTCGACAGTAACTACGTTTTTTAAGAAAGTACTTCAAACATCCCAAATTTGAGTTTACGAAGTAGGGTTCTATTTGAAGTAGTCCTTTACTGTTTTATGCACTCTGTTTCTTCGAAATTCTATTCTAAATCATCAAGCCTAATCATTCCTCCCAAAACGTTCGAAAAACGTCGACTGTGACTCGGTTTTTTTAGCACGTTCTTCAAACGTCCCAGATTTGGGTTTACGAAGTAGGGTTCGATTTGAAGAAGTCCTTTACTGTTTTATGCACTCTGTTTCTTCGAAATTCTATTCTAAATCATCAAGCCTAATCATTCCTCACAAAACTTTCGAAAAACGTCGACTGTTACTCGGATTTTTTAGCACGTTCTTCAAACGTTCCAAATTTGGGTTTACGAAGTAGGGTTCGATTTGAAGAAGTCCTTTACTGTACGTTCTTCAAACGTTCCAAATTTGGGTTTACGAAGTAGGGTTCGATTTGAAGAAGTCCTTTACTGTTTTATGCACTCTGTTTCCAAATTTGGGTTTACGAAGTAGGGTTCGATTTGAAGAAGTCCTTTACTGTTTTATGCACTCTGTTTCTTCGAAATTCTATACGAAGTAGGGTTCGATTTGAAGAAGTCCTTTACTGTTTTATGCACTCTGTTTCTTCGAAATTCTATTCTAAATCATCAAGCCTAATCATTCCTCACCAAACTTTCGAAAAACGTCGACTGTGACTCTGTTTTGTTAGCACGTTCTTCAAACGTCCCAGATATGGGTTTACGAAGTAGGGTTCGATTTGAATAACTCCTTTACTGTTTTATGCACTCTGTTTCTTCGAAATTCTATTCTAAATCATCAAGCCTAACCATTCCTCAACAAACGTTCGAAAAACGTCGATTATGACTCGTTTTTTTTAGCACGTACTTCAAACGTCCCATATGTGGGTTAATGAAGTAGGGTTCGATTTGAAGAACTCCTTTACTTTTTTATGCACACTGTTTCTTCGAAATTGTATTCGAAATCATCAAGCCTAATCATTCCTCACAAAACCTTCGAAAAACGTCGACTGTTACTCGGTTTTTTTAGCACGTTCTTCAAACGTCTCAGATTTGGGTTTACGAAGTAGGGTTCGATTTGAAGAACTCGTTTACTGTTTTATGCACTTTGTTTCTTCGAAATTCTATTCTAAATCATCAAGCCTAATCATTCCTCACAAAACGTTTGAAAAACGTCGACGGTAACTCGGTTTTTTAAGCAAGTACTTCAAACGCCCAAATTTGGGTTTACGAAATAGGGTTCGATTTGAAGAACTCCTTTACTATTTTATGCACTCTGTTTCTTCGAAATTCTATTATGAATCATCAAGCCTAATCATTCCTCACAAAACTTTCGAAAAACGTCGACTGTTACTCGGATTTTTTAGCACGTACTTCAAACGTCCTATATTTGGGTTTACGAAGTAGGGTTCGATTTGAAGAACTCCTTTACTTTTTTATGCACACTGTTTCTTCAAAATTGTATTCGAAATCATCAAGCCCAATCATTCCTCACAAAACTGTCGAAAAACGTCGACTGTGACTCGAATTTTTTAGCACGTTCTTCAAACGTCCCAGATTTGGGTTTATGAAGTAGGGTTCGATGTGAAGAACTCGTTTACTGTTTTATGCACTCTGTTTCTTCGAAATTCTATTCTAAATCATCAAGAATTTGGGTTTACAAAGTAGGGTTCTATTTGAAGAAGTCCTTTGCTGTTTTAAACACTCTGTTTCTTCGAAATTCTATTCTAAAACATCAAGCCTAATCATTCCTCACAAAACGTTCGAAAAACGTCGACAGTAACTAGGTTTTTTAAGCAAGTACTTCAAACATCCCAAATTTGGGTTTACGAAGTAGGGTTCGATTTGAAGTAGTCCTTTACGGTTTTATGCACTCTGTTTCTTCGAAATTCTATTCTAAATCATCAAGCCTAATCATTCCTCACAAAACTTTCGAAAAACGTCGACTGTTACTCGGATTTTTTAGCACGTTCTTCAAACGTCCCAAATTTGGGTTTACGAAGTAGGGTTCGATTTGAAGAAGTCCTTTACTGTTTTATGCACTCTGTTTCTTCGAAATTCTATTCTAAATCATCAAGCCTAATCATTCCTCACAAAACTTTCGAAAAACGTCGACTGTGACTCGGATTTTTTAGCACGTTCTTCAAACGTCCCAGATTTGGGTTTACGAAGTAGGGTTCGATTTGAATAACTCCTTTACTGTTTTATGCACTCTGTTTCTTCGAAATTCTATTCTAAATCATCAAGCCTAATCATTCCTCACAAAACGTTCGAAAAAAGTCGATTATGACTCGTTTTTTTTAGCACGTACTTCAAACGTCCCATATGTGGGTTTACGAAGTAGGGTTCGATTTGAAGAACTCCTTTACTTTTTTATGCACACTGTTTCTTCGAAATTGTATTCGAAATCATCAAGCCTAATCATTCCTCACAAAACCTTCGAAAAACATAGACTGTTACTCGGTTTTTTTAGCACGTTCTTCAAACGTCCCAGATTTGGGTTTACGAAGTAGGGTTCTATTTGAAGAAGTCCTTTGCTGTTTTATGCACTTCTTTTCTTCGAAATTCTATTCTAAATCATCAAGCCTAATAATTCCTCATAAAACTTTCGAAAAACGTCGTCTGTTACTCGGATTTTTTAGCACGTTCTTCAAACGTCTCAAATTTGGGTTTACGAATTAGGGTTCGATTTGAATAACTCCTTTACTGTTTTATGCACTCTGTTTCTACGGAATTCTATTATAAATCATCAAGCCTAATCATTCATCACAAAACGAACGAAAAACGTCGATTGTGACTCGGTTTTTTTAGCACGTACTTCAAACGTCCTATATTTGGGTTTACGAAGTAGTGTTCGATTTGAAGATCTCCTTTACTTTTTTATGTACACTGTTTCTTCAAAATTGTATTCGAAATCATCAAGCCCAATCATTCCTCACAAAACTGTCGAAAAACGTCGAATGTGACTCGAATTTTTTAGCACGTTCTTCAAACGTCCCAGATTTGGGTTTATGAAGTAGGGTTCGATGTGAAGAACTCGTTTACTGTTTTATGCACTCTGTTTCTTCGAAATTCTATTCTAAATCATCAAGCCTAATAATTCCTCACCAAACTTTCGAAAAACGTCGACTGTAACTCTGTTTTTTTAGCACGTTCTTCAAACGTCCTAGATTTGGGTTTACGAAGTAGGGTTCGATTTGAATAACTCCTTTACTGTTTTATGCACTCTGTTTCTACGGAATTCTATTATAAATCATCAAGCCTAATCATTCATCACAAAACGAACGAAAAACGTCGATTGTGACTCAGTTTTTTTAGCACGTACTTCAAACGTCCTATATTTGGGTTTACGAAGTAGTGTTCGATTTGAAGAACTCCTTTACTTTTTTATGTACACTGTTTCTTCAAAATTGTATTCGAAATCATCAAGCCCAATCATTCCTCACAAAACTGTCGAAAAACGTCGACTGTGACTCGAATTTTTTAGCACGTTCTTCAAACGTCCCAGATTTGGGTTTATGAAGTAGGGTTCGATGTGAAGAACTCGTTTACTGTTTTATGCACTCTGTTTCTTCGAAATTCTATTCTAAATCATCAAGCCTAATAATTCCTCACCAAACTTTCGAAAAACGTCGACTGTAACTCTGTTTTTTTAGCACGTTCTTCAAACGTCCTAGATTTGGGTTTACGAAGTAGGGTTCGATTTGAATAACTCCTTTACTGTTTTATGCACTCTGTTTCTACGGAATTCTATTATAAATCATCAAGCCTAATCATTCATCACAAAACGAACGAAAAACGTCGATTGTGACTCGGTTTTTTTAGCACGTACTTCAAACGTCCTATATTTGGGTTTACGAAGTAGTGTTCGATTTGAAGAACTCCTTTACTTTTTTATGTACACTGTTTCTTCAAAATTGTATTCGAAATCATCAAGCCCAATCATTCCTCACAAAACTGTCAAAAAACGTCGACTGTGACTCGAATTTTTTAGCACGTTCTTCAAACGTCCCAGATTTGGGTTTATGAAGTAGGGTTCGATGTGAAGAACTCGTTTACTGTTTTATGCACTCTGTTTCTTCGAAATTCT
>NW_019272630.1:0-16191 GCF_002738345.1 Cucurbita maxima | reverse complement strand
ATGCGATATAAATACTTGATTCATTTCATATTTTTAATAATTAACAATACATGATTTTTTAATGTCTCATAGTCCTAGAATAGTGTATATGATATCATAGTGTAACTTGTATGCAACATATCGTATAGCATATCATATATATAACATAGTATATTTCATACAACCATAAAACAGGACATGTGCAGGGGCCACAGGTAGAGATGTCCATTCCCTGTCATCATCCTCACCATCTATTTCATTCTCCATTTCCATGAATTTCTCTATTTATTTGTGTGGGGATCAGGGTAAGGGATTCATCTCAAGGAAGTGGCACGGATCGGATTCCCCATGGAGAATTTTAGTGGGTTTTAAATCCAAGAGTCAGTCTTAGAGTGTTGAAGATGAAAGGCCAAGAATCTTTATATGAACAATCACTTTTTATGGGTTAGGAAACAATGGCATTCTTATGTTGTCTATATTTAGTTTTAGAAGACCTTGTAAATACATTTGTTATTAGTATTTTAAAATGGTAAAGTAGAGCAGAGAGAAAAAAAAGAAAAGAAATAGAGAAGCAAGAAGGTTTTTTAAGACAAACAGAGTGTTCTTTGTCTTCTTCTATCGTTAGTATGTGTGAGACTTATTTCACAAATTTATTAGTTTTGTTTAACAAATTTGTATCGAGCCAATGACGAATGTGACGGGTCAAATGCCGCTACCGCGACTAATGAAGACAAACTACAAGAATTGGAGCATTCATATGAAAGCTTTTTCGGTTCCCAAGATGCATGGGAGGTGGTCGAAGAAGGGTTAGAAGAACAAAAAGATACCACGGATTATACAACAGCACAAAACAAGGCGTTAAAAGAGGTGCAATCAAAGGATGAGGAGGCACTATACATGTAGTTCCGAGTCGTTGACGTGTTGGGCTTTGAGAAGCTTGCCGAAAATTTTTCTCTCCTAAGAGTCGCAATACTAAATCTGGCCTTCAAAGTCAGTTCATTTACCTCCTTCTTGTTCCCGAAAGGACTCTAAAAAATCCTCGAATTTCATCCTTCGTAGAAGAACATATCGAACGGCCAAAATAAGTTCATTTACCTCCTTCTTGTTCCTAAAAGGACCCTACAAAATTTTCAAATTTCATCCTTCATAGAAGAACATATCGAACGGCCAAAATAAGTTCATTTACCTCCTTGTTCCTAAAAGGACCCTCAGAAATCCTCGAATTTCATCCTTCGTGGAAGAACATATCGAACGACTAAAGAAAAATTAGAACATATCGAACGACTAAAGAAAAATTGTGAATGTGAAAGGTTACCTCGCAGGTCTTATCGATTTACAGTTCGTAGTGTTGTAACCCCGTATCATGAAAAGATATTATTATGAATTAATAAAATTTGGCTTATGTAATTTGTCGAACCTACAACCTTCACGTTATTAACACAACAATCTAATCAACTAAGATAATTGGGCATAAGTAATGCACATTATAGATCGTTAGCTCCTAATCCAGTCAATCGAGTTTCGTTTACATAACTTTATGCATAATAAACTTATAAAAATCATTATCTTTTAAAGTTCGTAGTGTTTTAACTCGTATCATGAAAAGATATAATTAAAAATAAATGAAATTAGCCCATGCAGGTTCGAATCGGCAACCTTCATGATATTAGCTCCTAATTTAATTAATCGAGTTTAGTTTACATAATTTTTTGCATGATAAACTTAAAACTTTAAGTTATTATCTTTAAAGTTCGTAATGTTGTAACCCCGTATCATGAAAAGATATTATTAAGAAGAAATGAAATCGGCCCATGCAGGTGTCAAACCAACGACCTTCACATTATTAGCACGACATTCTAACCAACTGAGCTAATATGCCATAGGTTTTATGAACATTGTAGATCGATAACTTAAGTCATTCAAGTTAAGTGATTATCTTTTAAATCTAGTATCATTAAATATATCATTATTGAGAATGAATGAAATTAACCATGCAAGTGTCAAACCTGTAGTAGCTCCTAATCTAGCCAATCGAGTTTATGTTACATAATTTTATGCATAATAAAACTTAAAACTCTCTAATTTCAAGTAATCATGAAATTAGCCCATCCAACCTTCGTGTTATTAACACGACGTTCTAACCAACTAATCTAATAGGCCACAAGTTTTATACTCATTGCAGAGTAGTAGCTCTTAAACCAGTCAATCGAGTTTAGGTTACATAATTTTATGCATAATAAACTTAAAACTTTAGGTAGTTATCTTTTAAAGTTTGTAGTGCTTTAACCCCGTATCATTAAAGATATCATTGAAAATTAATGAAATTAACCCATCCAAGTGGCAAACGTGCTACCTTCGCACTTAATTAGTGCGACGTTCTAACAAACTAAGCTAATGGGCCAAAGGTTTTATGCAACTTGCAGATCAATAGCTCCTAATCTAGCCAATCACTTCATTTTAAAACATTATATTTAAAGTTCGTAGTGTTGTAACCCCGTATCATGAAAAGATATTATTAAGAGAATTAATGGTATTGTCCCATGGTAAAAGGGAGGTCCATCACTTCATTTTATAAGCCCACTTGAACTGTTTAAAGTCATTCAAAAAATACATTTTTTTACGGCTCTAGGTTAATATTTTGGCTAATCCGGCTTGGGTTTGATACATTCGGACACTTTCTTCTTTCAATTTTTCAGAAGCTTAAATTAGTATGACTACCTTTTGGCTAGTTAAATTTTTAGAATTGAGTTTAAATTATTAATGCACAGGTAGGTTTAGTTAGTTTATATACTTATGAGTAAGTTTAAATTACTTTATGAAAAAGTAGGTAAGTTAATTTCCATAGTAGAATTTTAATTTATGGTTGTTGGACTTCTTAGGAAAAATTAAAATTTAGAGGCCAGCATTAAGCTAACTTCAAATGGTTGTAGTTGCTTCGAAGGCTAACCAAGTAAGTGACCTTAGCATCATTTGGTTATAATTGTTGTTGTATGATGACACGTGCTTGTGGCTTTGCAAATTGTAATAGCCCAAGCTCATCGCTAGCAGATATTGTCTTCTTCGAGTTTTCGGGATTACCTACGCTTTTAAAACGCATAGAGAAATTTTCACTCCCTTATAAAGAATGTTCCCCTCTCCAACTGTTGTGGGATCTCACAATCCATCCTCTTTCGAGACTCAATATCCTTGCTGGTACTCGTTATTTTCTTCAATCTATGTGGGATCTCACAATCCACCCCCTTTCAAGCCCAGGCATCCTTGCTAGCACATCGCCCGATGTCTGGCTCTAATACCATTTGTAACGGTCCAAGCCCACCAATAGTAAATATTCTCCTATTTGGACTTTTCTTTTTTGGCTTCTGCTCAAGGTTTTAAAATGTGTTTGCTATGGAGAGGTTTTCACACCCTTATAAATAATGATTTGTTTCCTTCTTCAACCAATGTGAGATCTCAAAATGCATTTGTCAACTACTAAATGAAAATCAATGCATACACTGTTATTTGTTCTCCCCAGTACACCACTCGGTGTCTGGCTCTGATACCAACATTAACACCCCTAATTTCTTACCCTAAGTAGAGGTGTCAATACATGCCTGCCTTAATTAACATATGCGGATATTGAAATGAATCATTTTCAAATGAAGCCATAGACTTACACATTTAATTTAAAATAAGAAAGTAAGAAATAACGTAGTTTTAAAACATGAAAAAGTTTTGCATATATCCCATATGGTCGAGACTTTATCCAAAGTACATGTGTAAGCTTCTGAGTGCAACAGCCCACCACTACTGGAGTGGTAGTGTGTCCTTTTGTTATCTTATGTAAACCTAGAAAGAATTCCATGACCTAATCTCTAAGTTGTTGAACCTTTGAGTACCCATTAGATTCACTAACCAACGGTTTGGCCATATCCTCTAACAACTATCTATGTGACCTACCACGTTGAAGAACTTAACCAACTTGGGATTCACTCACTATGTATCAGTGATTTAGTGTGGTATTCACATTAAGGACGAGGCAAATAATCTCATGTTCGTTTGGTAAATATGAAGTAGGATACTTACTTTTTGAGTTGTCTTAATACTCTAACTAGTCATCTCTTCATAACATCATTAAATCTTACTTACCTTCATATATCATCTAGTACATCCTTATACTATAACTAAGGCCAGCAAATTCCTTAACTTTTGAAATCTCTTCTCACAAACTCATTGTAAGTGCGAGTTGTGATCGCATAGATTTAATGAGTTAAACTCAAAACTTTTGAGCAAACCTTCTACCTTGTCAAAGCTAGGAAACTTACAATTTTATATCTCTAAATAAGTCTAGACAAACTACCATTTGGTATAACGCTCATTATATAGAGGTATCAAGTTGGCTTAAGGGCTCATCTTGTTATCTTTTTTGTCTCTGATTAGACTCTTATAATCGATATGAACACTTATAAAACAAGTTTAGAAATCTTGTTAAATATCTAATTCATAAAAATTACTTAAGCTATGAGAAATTAGTGAGCCCAACAACATCACTCTAACTCACACAACTATGTCGAACTCCGAGAAAACCTTTTAACCTTTCCTTGTTGGTTCATATGCTTGAGGGAACCCTTGTTTCTACATGTATGCATGTTTTTTTTTTCTTTTTAATAACTATCTGGATCAGCTCTTAACGTTCAATATATCGTCGTGTGTGCCCATTATTTCTTTTTAATGACTATAGATATTTCTCTCTAAAACAAATGTTAAGGAGTGTGAAGTCCTGACTTAGTAGCTCATATGTCTATGGCTCGGTCTACCTTAACTCTGTCAAGTTGTTGTGGCCATAATCTAAAAAAATTCAAGTAGATTCAAGGCTCATATCTCGAGTGGGTATTAATGTTGGAATAACTTAGATATAACATTCAATCTTATTTCAAACCTTCCTAATTTATTAGAGTTCATACCTTAAACACGTTCTAATTTCCTTATGTGATCTTGCATACTTACCCTTAAATGGGTTTCTTAAAAAGTTTATTTAACAATTGAGGTCTTTTAGAATCTTGAAAACATTTTATAATTA
Organism: Cucurbita maxima; assembly: GCF_002738345.1. NCBI lineage: Eukaryota > Viridiplantae > Streptophyta > Magnoliopsida > Cucurbitales > Cucurbitaceae > Cucurbita > Cucurbita maxima. Next base: position 11,153 of record NW_019272630.1, on the reverse strand, counting down.
TTATAGGGGTATGTTGATCATTTACCACCCCAAATCTTGGTTAAATCTGGATATATTCCAATGGCCTTGTAACTTTGTATAAAATCTTTGAATCATGACATATTCAAATGGTCTTCTAAGTATGTTATAGATGAGACAACTCATTGAATCCAACGACCAAATTTAAAATGGAGATCAGTTGCCCACTAATTAGAGAGAATATGTATGGCATAAATTTTATAAAATTTACGAAAATCTAGAAATTTTTAACGTCGATTTAAGCTCTCTCTATAAAGCCTGGAGTAGGAGCTTTCGTTTAGAGTAAGAATCGAGCTAAGTCGAGCCTTCAACTGTGAGTTGTTATAGCCTCTGAGATTTAGGGTTTCTTACTGTCTGATTTCTTCCAAAATTGAGAGCCATAGTCAACCATTTTCCTTCAAACCTGCTTTTGCACCTTCTAAATTAGAATATCCACAAGTTTCGTGATGAAATAAAGTGTTGAAGGTGCCTCAAACACAACTTCTCAATTTGGTTTTTCGTTAAAGGAAGATGGTTGAAGCTCGAAAATTAAATAACGAACATGATAGGTTTCTTGACAAATTTGCATGTAGGCTCGAAAATTAAATACGAGCCTACATGCAAATTTGTCAAGAAACCTATCATGTTCGAATTATAAACCTCCAAATAATATTTCCGTAGAAGACCAAGAAGGTTAACAATGTTGGGTTTTATGTCCTAAAACTCATAGTTTGTAAACAAAAATATATTTTATTTTCAATAAAGTTATTATGGTTGTTTATTCAGTAAAGGTTAACAATGTTGGGTTTTATGTCCTAAAACTCTCTGGCCAAAACTAGTGAGATCCCAACTTCTTGCGCATCCTCGAATTTCATCTTTCGTAAAAGAACATATCGATTCTTGCTCATCCTCGAATTTCATCTTTCGTAAAAGAACATATCGAATGGCCAAAACTAGTTCATTTACCAACTTCTTGCTCCAGAAATGACTCTCAGAAATCCTCTAAAGAAAAATTGTGAACGGCCGTATCATCGGTTTAAAGTTCGTACTGTTGTAACTCCGTATCATGTAAAGATATTATTAAAAATTAATAAAACTTGGCCTATGTAATTGTTGAACCTACGACCTCCACATAGATTTTATGCACATTATAAATCGTTAGCTTCTAATCCAACCAATCGAGTTTCGTTTACATAACTTTATGCATAATAAACTTAAAAAAGTCATTATCTTCTAAAGTCCGTAGTGTTTTAACTCGTATAATGAAAAGATATAATTAAAAATGAAGGAAATTGGCCCCATGCAGGTGTTGAACTTGCAACCTTTGCATTATTTGCACAATGCTCTAACCAACTGAGCTAATAAGCCATAGATTTTCTCACTTGACAATGCGCCTGACTTGTTATTCCACCCAATCGTCAATACGTGTCCCTCGGGCTATCTGACACGCTTTCCCTCCCGCAAGTTGACACGTGGCTTGCCGGCTTTCTCACGTGCTTTCCTTCCCACAAGTTGACACGTGGCTTGCCGTAAAATTTTCTCTCATGAGAGTCGCAATACTGAATCTGGCCTTCAAAGTGAGTTCATTTACCTCCTTGTTCGTTAAAAGACTGAGAAATACTCGAATTTCATCTTTCGTAAAAGAACATATCGAACGACTCAGATCTAAAGAAAAATTGTGAACGGCCGTATCGTAATGTTTTAACTCGTATAATGAAAAGATATAATTTCCCATGCAAGGGTTGAACCTGCTACCTTCGCGTTATTAGCACGACACTCTAACCAACTAAGCTAATAGGCCATACATTTTCTCGCCTGACAATGCGCCTAACGTGTTATTCCACCCAAACGTCAATACGTGTCCCTCAGGCTGTCTAACACGCTTTCCCTCCCGCAAGTTGACACGTGGCTTGCCGGCTGTCTCACGCGCTTTCCTTCCCACAAGGACATTGAAACGACGTGACCGAGGAAGAACAGAATGTTGGATTGGGTAAGGAAGACAGAACGTTGGATTTTTGAACCCTCTCAGATTTGAGTGTTTACGCCCTTACGAACCAAACAAACACCATAAACGAGATTAGGGGGAGGAGGAGACTAAAAAATGGAGGAAAAAGGACATTGAAACGACGTGACCGAGGAGAGAGAGTCGCCGAAATATTCTCTAGTAATCGGGGTGAGGGAAACGAAGTCCGACACGAGATCCGACTCACGACCCAAAACCCACAGGCAACCCTAACCGATGTGAGGGGTGGAGAAGATGAAGTCCACCTGGTAGGACCAAAACTCGAATACCCGCAACCTCATTATAGCCAAGCAACCCCATACCTAGTTTGCTCCAGTAACCTAAAATACAAAGCTTCGACCCAACAATGCAATCAGATACCAACTAGCAACCAGTCAAGTAGTCTAGTTCCTCTATGCTTGGCCCAAAAACCCACATTCAAACAAAAAATACACAGAACACGGTCTAACCCATGATCCACTACACCAACTTGTGTGCCCACATGAACATTAAAGACCCATGCCTTGACCAACTTTGCGACTTGCTCATGTGTCAATGTCCCTCAATGACAGGGTCACTACTGCATACACCGGCCCCTTCGGCTTAGCTTCTCGGAATTTTAGGTTAAAAAACGACATATTTGGCTTGATTTGACATTTTTAACATGAACCTTTACATTTTTTACCTTTCCGAAGCTGATTTTTTTTAACATAGGTAATTATGAATCAATTAATAGATGTCCTAGTGGACAGTTTCAGTTATATCAAGGACGCCAGTGTATTCCAGGCTCACAAATCATCATTTGCTATGCACTCAGGTAGTATAGAAAATCAGAGTGTCCTTGAGATTCAGGCGTAAGGGTAAACTTGTACAATACTAACTTTTGTAGAAGCTTGGAAGCAATTTTAAATCTCTAGTGAGTTCAATTGATTTGAATAATGATAAGCTATTGTATTTTTATTTTACCTTTATTTGAGTGGTCAGAAGTGGGATTTAAACCTTTCTGAGTTATAAAAGTTGGATTTCAACCCACGGACTAACAAGGACCAAAACTTGAGTCCTAAAGCCTTCAACCACTAAACCATCTTAACTATTGATTATGAGACCTAACATTGGTTGAAGAGTGGAATGAAGCAATTCTTATAAGGGTGTGAAAACCTCTCTCTTAAAGATGCGTTTTAAAACTTTTAAATTTACACGATACGTAACATGCCAAAACAAACAATATCTGCTAGCAATTGGAGAGGGACACAAAACATTAACTATAAGGTTGTGGATATCTCTCCCTAGTAGACATATTTTAAAATCGTGAGGCTGATGGTGATATACGTAATTAGCCAAAGTAGACAATATCAGAGGTGGGCTTGGTTTGTAACAAATTGTATTAGAGTTAGTTATTGGGTGGTGTACCAACGAGGTTGCTGGGAACACAAGGAGGTGGATTGTGAGATCCCACGTCGGTTGTGGAGGGGATGAAACATTTTTTATAAGCATGTGGAAATCTCTTACTATTAGATGTGTTTTAAAACTGTGAGGTTGTCAACGATATGTAATGAGTCAAAGTAGACAATATCTAGGCTAATACTCATAATTTGTTGGAATAGTTCAGTTGGTTAGAGCGTATGATTGTTAACCATAAGGTCGGAGGTTCATCTTTCTTTTTATCAATGGGAATGAATCATTCAATTTTAGTATGTGGAAAAATTTAACCCTCCAACCAAAATGGACAATGTCATATAATTATGTAGGTTCGTGATTCCTAACATTGTTATAGTCTTAATTTAACATTCTTAATAATAATATTGTGTTCTTTTTAGGGGTAGGGGTAGCATCAATACAAAAACATAATGTGAAAAATATTTTAGCATAAAGCAGTTACATCATGCATGTTCTAGTGATTCTAGGCCACTAGAAAACTAGGGTCGTTACATATAATCTACACCTGAACATTATATAACCTAAAGAAAAACCCGTGGCGACTGTCTCGATCAAGGACTCGATTATCGCCTACAAGTAGGTTACTTATTTAGTTGCACTAGATATTACTTTTCCTTTTTGGGTGATCACTAATGGTTAGTTAAGGTCACAGAGCAGGGTCGTCCCGAGCCATCAGTTCTATATGTACAAGTTGTTGTCCTTATTTTTCGAATCTCGTTCCAATTTTTATCAAATTTTTCTTTCACGTCAGTTCTATGTGTTACAAATTATTGTCCTTAGTTTTCGAATATCCTTTCAATTTTTATGAAATTTTTTCTTTAAATTTCCTTTGTTAGGATGTGTCATGAATAATGATTTGAAGTCTTAGAAAGTTCAGTTATTATAGTTGTGCTTTGAAGTCTTTAAAATTGAGTTATTACAGTTCTTATATGCTTGAAAAATCATGTCGTGACAATTTTAAATCTCCATGACTTCAATTGATTTCAAAAAATGATATGCTATTGTATTTTTATTTTACCTTTATTTGAGTTGTCAGAAGTGGGATTTGAACCCATGCCCTCTAATCCCGCATTGGTTTGAGAGGAGAATGAAAGAATAACTTATAAGTGTCTGTAAACATCTCTAGTAGCGTGTTTTAAAACTGTGATTCTGACGACGATTTGTTACGGTAAAAAATGGACAATATTTTTTAGTGTTTGGAAATGGGAACGAAGCATTCCTTAGAAGAGTGTGGAAACCTCTCCCTAGTAGATTCATTTTAGAATTGTGAGGCTGATGATGATACGTAATGGGCAAAATCGGACAATATTTGTTAGCGGTGGGTTTGGGCTATTGCGAAAGCTATCAAAGCAAGTCACCAAGCGTTATGCCAGCAAGGACGTTGGGCCCCCAAGGAGAGTGTATTATGAGATCCAACATTGGTTGGAGAGGGGATGAAACATTCCTTATAAGGATGTGGTGGGCTTGAGCTATTACAAAGAATTAGCTGGAATAGCTCAGTTGGTTAGAGCGTGTGGCTGTTAACCACAAGGTCGGAGGTTCAAACCCTCCTTCTAGCGATGGTAATAAGTCTACCTACTCTAAATGAATTTAAAGGTAAAGATTGGTTATATATTTGCTTATTATGTTATGACTTGTTAGGATGTTACATGATATGAAAGTATGGTACTTATGATATTGTATACCCCACAATGCTATGTGCACTCCCTTCCCTCAATGGTATACCAATAGTGTGAGTGTATGCTAGTTGAAGCCCAGGTCAATGGGTAGGTATGCGAGCTCGCATGGGAGCAAATGTGTGTGTATGTAAGTCATGAGTAGAGAAGTATGCACATCAAATTCTACCCGGACACGAATATGAGACCAAGGCCATGAAATGATATTTTATGATAACCATGATTTCATGTGTTTGCGTGAGTAGAGAAGTAGTGGAGTTACTTAATGAGTATTTCTTAAAATACTCAAGACATGCACTGCTCTTATTTTTTAGGTAAAGGCAAGGCACCTCTGCACAAATGACGATGTCGAGATGACGACCATGGGATCCAACGTACACAACACTAGTGAGATAGAGGGGTAGGATCAAACGTACAAAGACGGTTAACATCATGAGAAAGAAGGAGAAGAAACAAGATGTAGACAACGAGTTTTGATACGGAGGAATGAAGAAAGGAAAATGCATGGAAACGAGTGGAGAAGACGAAGTCCACCTGCTCGGACCCAAACTCGAATACCCGCAACCTCATTCCAGTCAAGCAACCCCATACCCAGTTTGGTCTAGTAACTAGATACCCACCAACAATCAGTCTAGTAGTCTAGTTCCTACGTGCTTTGCCCAAAACCCACATTCAAGCCCAAATACACAGAACACAGCCCAACCCACGGATCCACTACACAGACCTGTGCGCCCACATGAACATTCAAGACCTGCGCCTCGAACCACTTTGCAACCTGCTCATATGTCATTGTCCCTCAGCGATAGGGTCACTGTTGCATACACCGGCTCCTTCGGCTCGGGATCTCGGAGTCCTAGGCTAAAAAATGGCGTATTATGCTCGGTTTGACATTTTGACACCGACCTTTATGTTTTTTGCCCTTCCGAAGCTTATTTTTACTTTAATAGAAATATTTAAGGTCAGTATAACGACTTATTTCTGAAGTTCAAGTTAAATTAAATTAGAAATGTAAATTACTAACGAAGCGAGATGGACGTTTTAATAGGAAACAACAACTGACAACACTTGGAGTAACTTCGAGAGACAAAATTCACGCTCGCATGTGTGAGTCATGTGTAGGGATGTACTACACGTCCAATTTTTCCAGACTAGAGGCCACCCCTATGATATTTTTAACAATAGGTTCCTAAGATCATTAGTTGCATGTGTTTGCATTCCCTAGCCTCAATAGTGGAGTCACTTATGAGTATTTCTTAAAATACTCAAGCCTTGTGCTACTTCTATTTCAGGTAAGGGCAAGACGTCCCTATATAGCTGACGACGACATCAAAAATAGAGATAATGACATGTGCATAGAATAGTAGTATTTTATTTTCTTAGGCATAGGTTAGTATAGGGCATTTTTACTTTGATGTTTTAATTGTTTTAGAAAGATGCTTTCAAATGAGTAAGTCCATGACACTATTTTAAGATGAAGTTTAAATGCTTAATTTCGTATAAGAGCATAGGATATGATGACGGTGGCAACTTTAGGCTAATAGAAATCTAGGGTCGTTACCGTTGGTATCAGAGCTTTAGGTTATAGATTCAGTAGACTTACCTACGAGATAGGCTTGGCACGTTCCAAGGTTTTACCATCGATGTCCTGTCACCGTCACGTATGTCTTGTATAAGATAAGAAAAAGAAATGCCTTTAATTGCATGTACTTTTTTTGTTTACTAATATTGAATGTAATTTAGTATCAAATATGTTGAGCTCTAACTATATGATTTATGGTAGCATTATGTTCCACCTAGTTGTATTTTTATGAATATGTCATGTTTGCTAAATTATATGTTGTGAATATATGTGATATGATGCAATTTATGTTAGAGAGATATAGACTTAAGAAAAATTATATATTGGTTTTAGAATCATGCCACGTAAAGGGCACGGGAGAGGAGAACGAGGATGGAGACGACCCTGTATTAGAGTTAGAGGAAGAGGTGGAGGTGAAGATATCCCTCCTCGTGAAGGTTTAGTGACTAGAACGGACGCACCTTAAGTTGTGCTACCTTAGGCTATGGACCTCCAATAGCACTGATAGATGAAATAAATCTCACTACAAACCTGATGTGAGAATCGTTTCAGGCACTACGATCATGCTCACTCGACAAGCCAATAGGGTGTGAAAAAGGGAATGAAACCAACAAGCCAATAGGCCATCCTAACTGCTTAATGTTATACATAAGAATTACTATTTCCATTGGTGTGATTCCTTTTAGGGAACCATAAGTAAAACAGCTAAAACTTATTTTTGAACGTGGACAATATCATACTATTATGGAGGTTCGTGATTTCTAATCATCAAGCATTCTCGATGAGATTTCATAGGTAATATTATCTATCATTTTCTATTGAATCAAAACCCTTGAATTGAGTTATAATGTTATAGTAATTTTCCTTTTCTAGTAAATCAAAACCCTTCAAGTGAATTATAATTTTCTAGTTCATTTTTGGGGTATCTTTGAGTTTTCTATCATTGTTACTTAGTCTTAATCGAGCATTCTCGATGAGACTTCATAGGTAATATTATCGTCCAACCTTTTATGTTGGATGAAAACCCTTGAATTGAGTTATAATGTTTTAATAATTTTCAGGGGTAGCTTCCGATCGTTGAAATAAAATGTAAATGCAACTTTGAGCCGAGTTTTTTTTAGGTATCCCTTTTAAGGTGTTTGATGTATATTGACAGTACCTATATTGCTCTCTGAGTGTTAAACCTAAATTGAACCTAAGACTGAGTACCTTATTCTGGGGACACTATGGATGCGGCCCACTTTTGTATATGATATAAACAATGTGATCACTAAATTTTACATGTGAAGACATGTGAGTGGGGGCGTCCTATGCAATGAGTATTGCATAAGATCGGACCATGAAGAAAACCACTCTCACTTTATAATGTCGTTTACTTTTGACACTGATTTTTTCATTCGATGACATAGGTAACTCAATCTTAATCCTGAGCTAACTATGAACTCCTATTTATTCGAAATTATCCTTAGATTCGCATGGGTGAGAGTGGCCTGAGTTAGCCGACTCAATAAGCCTCTCATTTTAGGAGTAAGACTGGGTGAATAGCTGGGGACATAGGGTGTATGATGGAATTCACTCCTACCAGCTTTTAGGAATAGTAAAGAGGTTCTTCCCTTAAGTACTGACTCCAAGTCTTGAACAAGGGGACCCACCCTCTCATTGGCCCGAAAGGGATTCGGTTTGGTGGTTGAACCACAAACCAATTGTTCATTAGAGGATCAGTGGGACTTAAGGAACAAAAAGTAACTTTAGGAGTAAACGGTAAATTGACCTAGCTCTAGTTACGAACAATCTGTGAAGGATCGACTGACTAATCATGGTTATATCAAATGGACAGAAATATATCTATAGTGAGGGGAGTGCAACAATTACGCTTCAATAGAGTGTCTTAGTGAATAAATGCTGGTTAATAAGGTTAATGAGATTAGCCAGTCAATCTCGGATCGTTGGAGCCCATGATCTGTAGGTCCATTAGGTCCCTCTGCTAGCTCATATCGAACTAAACCTTAGAACAGTGTGACGAGTGAGTTCGAAGTGTTCGAATTCAAATTAGGGAATACACGCTAAATATATACGATATATTTAACCTCATTTTGTTTTGGTTATGAATTGAACAAAAAGAGAGAATTGGGGATATTTAAATAATATTTAAATATTTTAATTATGAATAGTGATTGATAATCAATATGTGCCGGAATTGATTGGAATTGACATTTTATTTAATGTTAAATATTAATTAAATTATTTAATTAATCATTTAATATTATGTTGATTTGAAATTAATTATTTAAATTAATTGTTGAATTAAAATGAAGAAAGTCAAAATGTTGACTTCATTTAATGGAAAAATCCATGTTTGAGTTAGTAGAATTTTGAGGTATCAAAATTTGGTTTAACCAAACTTGCATGCTTGTAAAATAAACCCCACAAATTTTAGTGGAATTTTGAGTGTCAAAATTTGGTAATCTCAAATTTGCATGAACATGCAAATATGACTCTATAAATAGAGTGATCAAGGTACATGGAAATTCTTCATGAAAAACTTTGAGAAAATCTCTCAAAACTCTCTTTTTACCTATACTAAATTTCTATCAAGTTTCATCACTCAACGGATTCCACAATCCTATTCTAAGGTCGGAGAAGAGTAGGGAAGACACTAGTGGTGGTTCGAAACCGTTCGTGAGCAAAAAGAAATTTGAACTACAAAAGGTTAGTATTCAAACTCATTGAGTTTTAATGCTTTTGAACATGCTAGCTAATTTACTATAATTGATGCACATAGAGTGCCTAAGATCCAAATTGCTTCCGCGTGTTAAAATAACACCATCAAAATGAACTAAACTAACATAATTTATGAACAAAGAAAACAAAAAGGTATTTGAAAAGAGAGAAAACCTAAAAAGTAGCAAATTCCCGAATATGGATGCCATTCACCACGAGAAAAACACAAAAAAATTGAAGAAATTGGGAAGAAGAAATATAAGGGAGATGGGGGGCTTTGGAGGCTTCAAAGGATGATTATGGTGGGCAAAAATATCTCTAGATGGACTAAATTTTGTCACGTAGCATACATTGGCTAACAAAATAAGCAAGCGTTGGAAAATCTATGAATGCTTTTCGATGCTTGTCAATTTAGTTGACCTTGCCCATAAAATTTTGTGCTTTCAGAGAGATATTTTTTCTAACCATGGTAAACCAAATATTGATTCTCAACTTTGCTGCATTTTCATTTATCATAAAAAAAATTATCGAAAGATTTAGAATATGAGTATTGTAGTCTACTAAGTGTGGCAGAGTTCGAAATAATGAGTATTCCTAACCAATGCGGTGTGTACTAAGTTAGGAATAATGAGTATTCCTGACCTTTGGTATATATGATGTTACATGCTGCTAAAGAAATTAGTAGACAGACTGTGGTTGATTGAGAGTGCGTCTTACATACTAGTCCTAAAATTTTAAATAACCATATAGAAGTAACCTAAGCGAGGCATAGTTGAATAAAATACATAAATAAAATACTTTTGTAATAGCCCAGAACAAAAAAATAAATAAATAATAAATAAATAAAATACATAATTAAATAAACAAATAAAAAAATTATTATGAACAACAATTATTATTATGTAAAATAATAATAATAATAATAATAATAATAATAAATTAACAAATAAGTAAATAAAAACAATTATTCCCGTTTCTCTCCACTGCAGTCACTCTCCCCAATAATCTCTCCTCAACACACCTAACAGTTCCTCAAACAGAAACATGTTGGATTTGAGAAAACAAAATGCCTCACATCAAATTGATAGGATATGAGTTTATAGAGTTGATCAAGATTTATATGAGAGAGAGATTCGAGGTTTCTCGGTAAGTTATATCTCAGATCTCCTTTTCTTTCATCCAATTATTTAGTTTTTTTTAGCAATTTACCTGTTAGAAAGATAAGTCATTATGTTAGAAAGATACGTCATGATCTATAGTAGAAAGAAAATAGAATCTATTAAATTGGCTAAAAGCCATTCCTAACCTAATTGAAAAAGTAACAAACAAAAATATAAAGAATGGTTTAAACAGATTTAACATATCAGAATTTCTTTGCTCCTCCAAAAACAAACACAAGAAGGTTCAGATTTAGTTTTGGTAGTAAGAGAAATTTTGCTGGAAAGAGATATTGCATTTGAAGAGGTTAGCAGTTTTCCTTTTATTTTATTTAATGATATTAAAAGTCATCATAAACAAAGAGATAATAAAAAGAAGGGAAACACAGTAAGAGACAGGGAAGGAAGATTGTGAATATAATCGAAATTAAATGTTAAAGGGTATTAAACACGGTATGAGAAAATAGAATATTTGGAAACATATATAAATATTTCAAGAACCTAACTTAAGCAAAGACTCTAACTTTCGCACGAAGTATAACACATAGATCAACATAAATTAGTGAAACAATTTTTGTAGAAAT
>NW_019272629.1:0-16189 GCF_002738345.1 Cucurbita maxima | reverse complement strand
TGGTGGGCATACCCTAGGAGTCCCTTATACTAGGATCCGTTAAAACTAGTAACTGTCACGGCAGCGCTATGCAAAGCATAACGATCGTTGTCCTACCATTGGATGTATGCGTCTGTACCCTCGTGATAGGTTAGGGGTATCCCCCCAAATGCATGAGCACACATAATGCATGAGGTCCCCCTTCTACATTTTCATTATCCTTTAATACAACCCTAGTTGCATTATGTACATATCATATCATTTTTCATATCGTTTCAGACATCGTTCATTATTCATATCATATCATTTCTCATTCTTCAATTCTCAAATCATACATAATTCTAACGGAGTTTATTTCATGCCATTTATCGTAATTTCATGTCATTCATATCATGTTGTATACACACAATTTAAGAGACCTAACATAACATTATATGCTTTTAACATAACATTTCATCATATACACATCATACCATGACATATTGCATCACAATGTATTATATCATAAACAAGTCATAACGTAAACACTTCGTAGTCATCGTTTTCTAACTTATTATAGCCTTAACGTTCTTATACCGATCACAGACATATCATTACATGAACGTATCTTAGTCATATCATCACAAGAACGTAACCTAACACTATCGTTCTATCAATCCTAATGCTATCGTTCTATCAATCTATCACAAACCTATCCCTTTCTACCCGTAACCTAATCGTATCCTTCCATCAGTCTCTCTTATCCATATCGCTCCGGTATGTAACCTAACCTTCACGTTTCATGAGCGTATTTTATTCTTATTTTTACATTTTGTTTTGTGCATCCTTCTCGTATCCTATCTCAAACATATTCATGAATACATCGTACCGTAATTATTATCATACAGTTCACATATTATAACATGTACATAACAAATATGAAGCATATCAATCCACAGACAATTCACACATATCAATGTATATGACACGTGCAGAACAACGGGGCACGTGTCAACAACAAATATAACGATGCAGATAGTAAGGTCACTTACCTGGTTAGCTTAGGCAGATGTCCCGCGTTATCCTTAATGAAAGTCCATTGAAATCCAAGTCAACCTATGTGAGCCCGTGACATTAGTTTCAAATTTGAACTCTATAAAATTATTTCTCTCCTTTACATTGGCCATTCTTAAATTCTGATATTTACTTTAACAAAATTTGATGGAGTTCCTTGCCCTCCGATATTTCCTGTTTTTTTTTTTTAAATTATGTTCAACAAATCTTTCCTCCATCTCCCTCTTCCACTAGAATTATTTTGGAGATATTATTGACCAATTTTGTTAATCTATCCTTGCTTCCAAATCTTTCCGTTTTATTTTTACTTTTTTTTTCTCCCTTCTACGTCAATAGTATTTTGGATTTCCATCTCTATTTATTATTTTTTTTCTTATTTCCTTTGTCTATCTTCTTATTTAGTTAACAATTATATTCTTAGCTTTTAATTTGATCGATTCATTTGATTATGTTCTTTTTCTATAATACATATAAAATGACAACCTAAATCATTACAACCATTCAAGAGATCTAAACAATTCAAGAGATCTAAAATATAATTGGTTGTGATTTCCTAAAACTCATACAAAATTCTTTTCCTTTAATCTCTAATTCAAAACTAAATAATTGTAACCAAATTAATATTACTTAATAAAATAAGAGGAAGATTTAACATATGACTACTGAACTCTTCAAATGACTTATCTCCTAGCCCGAACTAAATCTGCTTAAATCTTTTGTTTTTTTTTATTTGTTTTTGTTGGAAGGAAGAAATTATGGGTAAATCTTTACAGAAAATAATTCATGATTTGTTGACACATTTATTTTTAGGGAAGGATTGGTGAGAGATTGAAGGAAGGAGGAGGGATCACTTACCAAATGTTTTTTTTAATATATTTTTATTATTTATTTATTTATTATTATTATTACTATTCTATTTTATTTTTACTGGTTGTTATATGTCGGATCGGAAACATAGCATGACATACATCAAACTACAGACTGCTGACGCATAGGAAATGTGTTTCATATCCTCAACTTCTTGAGGTGTCTTAGGACTTTGTTCCTTCGATAAATGAATTTCGTGCCTGAAAGGTAATAATCCTTTCTTGGAGTCCTGCATCTTATATCGAATCAAAATTTTTTCGATGTACGATGCCTGAGACAATGCTAGTGTTTTGTTCTTTCGATTCCAAACAATTTGAATTCCAAGAACAAACTGAGCCTCTCCCAAATCTTTCATTTGGAATTGTGTCGCTAGCCAATGCTTAATGTCAGTAAGAAATCCCACATCATTCCCAATGAGTAGGATATCGTCAACGTACAACACCAGGAAAGCTACTGTAGAGTTGACTATCCTTTTATAAACACAAGGTTCGTCAACATTTTGTTTAAAGCCATAAGATTTGATCGCAGTATCAAACTTTATTTTCCAGGATCGAGATGCTTGCTTCAACCCATAAACGGATCTTTTAAGCTTGCAAACCCTTTGCTCGTGATCCAATTCAATGAACCCCTCTAGTTGAGCCATATAGATACTCTCTTCAAGATTGCCATTTAGAACGGCTGTCTTAACATCCATTTGCCAAATTTCATAATCATAAAATGTGGCAATGGACAAGAGTATTCTAATCGATTTAAGCATAGCAACAGGAGAGAAGGTTTCTTCATAGTCCACCCCCTCTCTTTGGGTATAACCCTTTGCTACAAGTCGAGCTTTAAAGGTCTGTACCTTACCGATTTAGTCTCGTTTCCTCTTATAAATCCATTTGCAACTAATAGGTTTTACCCCATCTGGTTGATCTACAAGTTCCCATACTGAATTGAAGTACATTGTGATATGTGGAAATCACTACAAGGGGAGTAAGATTTAGATTACCTTGTTGATCGAATATCTCAAGACAAGAACATTGTTTGAGATTCGAATCACTCCACAAGCAAGATCGATCATGTCTAGCTTGAATGATTCTTGTTGATCCAATATCTCAAGATAAGAACACTTGATTGAGATTCGAATCACTTCACATGTAAGATTGATCATGTCGAGCTTGAATGATTTTACATGCAACCTAAATTACATAGAATTGCAACGAAACTTAGCCATTGGCTAAAAAAAGCACAAATGCTTCTTTTACTATATTTTCCAAGTCTACCTACAAATACAACATACATGGCCTTTATATAGCCTCAACTATTAAAGGCATTCCAATAGTTTAACATTCATACTTAATGACCATAATTAGCCATTATATAATTGTAACAAAGTAAATAAAAAGTCTTAAAATACAATAACTCTAAATTGTAACCCACTCAAAATTTATAACAATCAAACTTCATTCTTCTTCAAGGTGGCATGAATTGAAACATCTTTTGATAATTTTGAGAACCTTTTCTTCACATCTTCATTGAAGTATATTTTATGATTGATGACTTTTGGTTCATATAATTGTAACCTAAAGTAAATAAAAAGTCTTAAAATATAATAACTCTAAATTACTCTAAATTGTAACCCACCAAAAATTTATAACAATCAAACTTCATTCTTCTTCAATGTGGCATGAATTAAAACATCTTTTTGATAATTTTGACAACCTTTTCTACACATCTTCATTGAAGTATATTGTATGATTGATGTCTTTTGGTTCATATCATTCATGATAAGATAAGGAATCACTACAAGGGGAGTAAGATTTGGATTACCTAGTTGATCGAATATCTCAAGTCAAGAACATTGTTTGAGATTCGAATCACTCCACATGCAAGATCAATCATGTCTAGCTTGAATAATTCTTGTTGATCAAATATCTCAAACACTTGTTTGAGATTCGAATCACTCCACAAGCAAGATTGATCATGTCGAGCTTGAATGATTCTACATGCAACCTAAACTACATAGAATTGCAAAGAAACTTAGTCATTGGCTAAAGAAGAGCACAAATGCTTCTTTTATTACATTTTCCAAGTCTCCCTACAACTACAACATACATGGTTTTATATAGCCTCAAAATGAAACTACTAAAGACATTTCAAGAGTGGTAACATTCATACTTAATGGCCATAATTAACCATTATGTAATTGTAACCTAAAGTAAATTAAAAGTCTTAAAATACATTAATGAAATAACTCTAAATTACTCTAAATTGTAATCCACCCAAAATTTATAACATGAAACTTCATTTATCATCAATGTGGCATGAGTTAAAATATTTTTTGATGATTTCAACAATATTTTCTTCTCATCTTCATTGAAGCATATTGTATGACTGATGTCTCTTGGTTTACAAGTATTGTGCTTAGGTTTGATTTCAAAGTTGCGTAATTGTCGCCATTTAATTTCTCATAATCGAGTAATTGTACTATTGAGTTTGTCATGCTGTCTTTTTCATCCTAAAAATTATAAAAAATGGTCTTTATCTTCCTAAAAATTAAAACAAAAATGGCATCAACTGGTTGGTTTGAGATCTTTATTTTCGTGAAGAAACTAAGTCATTTCTAGTTAACGATTGGAAAATAAAAAGGAATCCAAAAAAATAAATTGAGATGCGTCGCTCAGCGAAAACTTGAAAAATTGAACGTTGGAAGAATCGACTGTGGATACACAGCAACTGGCGACGAGAGAGAAGCATTTTAGCAAAAAGTTGAAATGTATCATAATGTGGCATGAATGACGGGTCAACCAGTCAACGAGGACTTGTTGTTAGACACCACTTTACTCGTTAATCCGCACACGACCCAGTCTACCCTCTATAACTCAAACAGTACCAAAGAACTGGAGTTCGATCCGCGTGCTCAAATCCTACCCGACCTGTTCACTAACCAACGACTCGCGTCTCGCGACTATACCTCTGCCAGACGTGTGGTAAACGCGTGTAGAGAACATCTTTTGTGCTTGAATATCGCATGGTACGCGCATGTAGAAAACTTCTTTGGTGCTAGAAAAGCACGTGAGCGCGTGTATGGACTTTCTTTTTGTCCTGTAATCCTGCTCGAGAAGGCACATGACAAATCTGTTTATGTTGAAAGTCATTTTACTTATTTTTGTGTTTCTTTTTGCCGTTGGCGGGATGAGGAGATAATTGTGGGGAGGAATGGGAGCTTAGTGGAGAGAAGGAGAAAATGTTATTTTTGTTTATTTATTATTATTATTGTTATTTAACTATTTATTTTTATAATTTTTTTTATTTATTAATTTTATTTTGGGCTATTACTTTATATCTCTCTAAAAGAAACTTTGTCAGTAAAGTATTTTTGTAATAGCCCAAAAATAAATAAAGAAATAAATAAAACAAAAAAAATAGTTAAAATAATAATAATAATAAATTAATTAATTAATTAAAATTAGAATTAAAAAAAAAAAATTCCTCACCTCTCTCCACTAACCTCTCATCACTTTCCACAATTATCTCTTTTTGTCCGTTATTACCGTAAAATCCCATCTCAGATTTTCTTTTTCTCTATAGTTATAGTTAAAAGAAATTAATTTAGGATCTTACATATTTAGGGATTTTTCTCATATAAAATTAATTAGATTTTTGTTAGTATTTTAATTATAAGAATAAAGGTTATAAGGTTAGATTCAATAAAATTTTAGTTGGGAGATCTATAAACAATAGACTTAAATTAGCCAGTAATATCTGTTTACACAATTGAAAACCAAAACCTATTTACAAAATGAAAATAACTAGAGAGAGAGGGAGATTGAGAAAGATTTGTTAAACAGTATTTAGCAATCAAATAGGAAATATGAGAGTGGAGTGAGCTTCTTTAAATTTTGTCTAAAAGACAAGATCAGAATTTTGATCAGAGGGCAGTGTGACCAATGTAAATTAGGGAAATAATTTTATAGGGTTCAAACTTGAAACAGATGTCATGAGCTCATATAGGTTAACTCGGATTTCAAAGGACAGAATCGAACTTTCATTAAAGATATATTTGTGACAATGACTTAAGCGAGCCACGTAAGTGACCTTACTATCGACATGGTTATATTTGAAGTTGACACGTGCCCTGTGGTTCTGCACGTGTCATATATATTGATATGTGTGATTTGTCTGTGGATCTATATGCTTCCTATATGTTATGTTATGTTATAACATGTGGATTGTATGATAATAATTATGGTACGATGTGCTCAAGGATATGTTTGAGATAGGATACAAGAAGGATGCACAAAACGAAATGTAATGATAGGAGTAAGATACATTCATGAAACGTTAAGGTTAGGTTACATACCGGAGTGCTATGGATAAGAGAGATTGATGAAAGAATACGGTTAGGTTATGGGTAGAAAGGGATAGGTTTGTGATAGATTGATAGAACGATAGCGTTAGGATACGTTCTTGTGACGATATAACTATGAAGTGTTTATGTTGTGACTTATTTATGATATGATACATTGTATGCTAGATTATCGTGCTTAAGTACGTAGTCATGTGAACGTGAATGTATGCTATGTGTAATATGTACTGTATGTAATGATATGTTGTTCTTGAATGGTTATGGCATTATTGTATGGAATGTTTGAATGTAAACAGCATGAATTGTATGACATGAAATACGGTAAACTATTTGGAATCATAACCTCGATAGGAATATGTATGAAATGTAAATTGAAAATGAGAAGGACATGAAGCATGGAACGTGACAGGGGGGTTATGTTCATTAATGATAAATGTAGAAGTAGTGGGGACCTCATGCATTATGTGTGTTCATGCATCTGGGGGGATACCTCTATCACATCACGAGGGTACGGACGCGTCCATCCAATGGCATGACAACGATCGTTATGCTTTGCATAGCGCTGTCGTGACGATTACTAGTTTAACGGGTCCCGACATAAGGGGCTCCCAGAGTATGCCCACTGGATAAGGAATGTGGCTTAGCAGTGTGCGAACTAGCTGGTGAGCCCATACTCGCACGTATGGGCTGTGTGTAGAGTATATGGTACACGTCCACAATTACTCGTTAGGACAGCACCGTAGGGAAAACGAAACGAAACGAAATCAAAGATAGGTCCCATCATTTCATTACATGTGATTGTTGCATTTAACCCCAATAGTGGGGTCACTTACTGAGTATTTCTTTCAATACTCAAGCCACGTGCTATTACATTTTTCAGGCTAAGGCAAGGTATTCCTGTACGGCTGACGACGACATCGCAACTCAAGACCATGAAACTTTCATAGGGTAGTGGTATTTATTTTCTTAGTCTTAGGCTAGAGTAGATGTTTTTTTAACTTAAATTCTTATTCATTTTTATTTTAGTCTTTTTTTGTGTCATTTTACAAATGTTTTCGAAACATGTAAGTCCATTGCTGTGTTTTAAGATAAAGGTTATGTTTTATGGAATTTAAACGAAGTCTTCCACATTCAATGTTTATGCTGTGTTTACAGTAGCGACCTTAAATTAAGTGGAAAATTTTGGGTCGTTACAGTTGATATCAGAGCCAGGTTATAGATCTTCTAGACTAGCCTACAATCTAGGCTTGGCATGTTCCATGGTCCCACCGTTGATGTCCTGTCTCCATCATGTATGTCTTGCTTAAGATAAAAAAAATGAAATGTCGTTATTTGTGTATGTTGTTATTGCTTGGTTGTTATAAAATATAACTCGTAATTGGACTTTTACACCATTGATTGTATTATAATTTACTGCATTATTATTGGCTTAATTCTATATTTATTAGAATGTAGAATATGTTATGTTTTACCTTGCATGGAATGTGAATGCAAATTGTTGTATTGATGATGTTTGGATTTACTGAGGTTGTTATTGTGAATGAGTAGCTATAGTTTTTGTAAGCTACTAAATGTTAGTGTATGCTTGAAGATGATTTTTCTAAGAAATGTCATATTCTTTAGTTAGACATCTCGAACATAAATAAACTACACAGTCTTATGACCATAGAGATGGGAATGAATGTACCAATGTATACTGAAGAGTAAGTAGTGTCGGATGAAATAAAATGACCTAAGAAGCTTGATAGATGTGCGAGTAGGTTGGTGGGTCGAGACTTAGGATTAAACACCTTAAGTCGATTGATTGGCTACGATCTTCCAGTTTATAGATTGCCAACTAAAATTTTATTAAATCTAACCTTATTTCGTATAACTTATGATTGATTGGCTACGATCTTCAAGTTTATAGATTGCCAACTAAAATTTTATTAAATCTAACCTTATTGCTTATAACTTAGAATGCTAACAAAAATTTAATCAACCTGGTAAAATATGAAAGAAGAT
This sequence comes from Cucurbita maxima, assembly GCF_002738345.1. Lineage (NCBI taxonomy): Eukaryota > Viridiplantae > Streptophyta > Magnoliopsida > Cucurbitales > Cucurbitaceae > Cucurbita > Cucurbita maxima. Next base: position 7,935 of record NW_019272629.1, on the reverse strand, counting down.
TTGATCCTAAATTAATTTCTTATAACCATAACTATAAAAGAGAAGGAAATCTGAGATAGGATTTTACATAATGACTAACCAAAATCTCTAAATCTGCAATTTGTTTATGTTGAAAGCCATCTTACTCCTTTTTCTCGAATGGGAGGTTAGTGGAGAGAAGGAGAAAATGTTATTTTTATTTATTTATTTATTTATTATTATTGTTTAACTATTTATTTTTATAATTATTTTTATATAACTTTCTTCCCGTAAAGTGTTTTTGTAATAGCCCAAAAATAAATAAAGAAATAAACAAAACAAAAAAATAGTTAAAATAATAATAATAATAAATTAATTAATTAATTAAAATTAGAATTTAAAAAAATATATATATATATATATATTTCCTCACCTCTCTCCACTAACCTCTGGTCGCTCCCCACAATTATCTTTACTCGACCCATCCCAATTGCAAAAACCGAAAGAAACTGAAAAACAACAATGGTCAGATTTGAGAAAAAGTAAAATGACTTTCAACATATTGCAGATTTAGAGATTTTTGTCCGATATTACAGTAAAATCCTATCTCAGATTTCCATTTCCTCTATAGTTATGGTTATAAGAAATTAATCTAGGATCAAATATTCTTTCATATCTTAACCGTCTGTAATAATCAGATCTCATATACAGTTGATTAGATTTTTGTTAGCCCAGTAATATCTGTTTACACAATTGAAAAACCTATTTACAGGATGAAAATAACTAGAGAGGGAGGGAGATTGAGGAAAGATTTGTTAAACAGTATTTAACAATAAAACATGAAATATCAGAGGGTAGTGAGCTCCTTTAAATCTCGTATAACAGAAAAGATCAGAATTTTTATCGGGGGCAGTGAGCTCCTTTAAATTGTCTAACAGAAAATATCAAAATTTTACGATGGCCTTTACCATGGCCAATGTAAATTAGGGAAATAATTTTATAAAGTTCAAACTTGAAATAGATGTCATGAGCTCATATAGGTTGACTCAGATTTCAAAGGATGGAATCGAACTTTCATTAAAGATATATTTGTGACAACGACTTAAGCGAGCCAGGTAAGTGACCTTACTATCGGCATGGTTATATTTGATGTTGACACGTGCCCTATGGTTCTGCACGTGTCATATATATTGATATGTGTGAATTGTCTGTGGATCAATATGCTTCCTATATGTTAATGAAACGTTAAGGTTAGGTTACATACCGAAGTGCTGCTATGGATAGGAGAGATTGATGAAAGAATACGGTCAGGTTATGGGTAGAAAGGGATAGGTTTGTGATAGATTGATAGAACGATAGTGTTAGGATACGTTCTTGTGATGATATGACTAAGGTACATTACATAATGATATGTCTGTGATAGGTATAAGAACGTTAAGGTTATGGTAAGTTAGAGAACGACATGACTATGAAGTCTTTACGTTATGACTTGTTTATGATATGATACATTGTATGCTAGATTATTGTGCTTAAGTACGCAGTGATGTGAACGTGAATGTATGTTATGTATGCTGTTTAGTCTGATGTGATGTGTAATGCATGTAACGATATGTTGTTCTTGAATGGTTATGGCATGATTGTATGAAATGTTTGAATGTAAACAGCATGAATTGTATGACATGAAATACGGTAAACTGTCTAGAATCATAACCCCGATAGGAATATGTATGAAATGTAAATTGAAAATGAGAAGGACATGAAGCATAGAACGTGACAGGGGGGTTATGTTCATTATGTGTGTTCATGCATCTGGGGGGATACCCATATCCCATCACGAGGGTACGGACGCATATATCCAATGGAAGGACAACGATCGTTATGCTTTGCATGACAGAATTCAAACCTAAGCGCGAAGAGCTCAATTAATTTCAAATCTGTCGCATTAACCATTCAAGCACATGATCATTTGTTAAAAAAATCTATGTTTAATTTCATAAATTATGTAAAAGTCAAATGGTCGATTTGACTTATTCTTTGTGGAGATTAAAGGGGATCGGGAATAAATCCCGTCCACAAACATATCGGGATTGAATCCCGACCACAAACATCTTTTTTCGGGAGACTATAAATACCCACAATATGTTATGTAAAAATTAGATTCGTTGATGAATGTAATTCAGATCTCAAATTGAGACGTTTCCCTTAGAAATCCGAGCATCATATTTGCCATTTCTAAGTTTCAAGCAATTCTTGTGGTAGAATTGCACGTGAGCCATTCAATCAAGCCTTGATCAAGTTATATTGTGGAGTGACTCAATTTAGAAAAAGGTTCCAAATCTTGCTTCTAGAGCTACGATCATAAGAGGTAATCTAATTCTAGCCTTATGTCTTGGTTGATCCAAATTTCGCATAAGAAGGTGTTAATTACTTTGATTCAAGGGTTCTTGCTAAAATAAAAGCTTGGATCGTTGGGCTGAGGATTAGGCTTGCCTTATCAGTTTGGTATCAGAGCAAGGTTGCATCTTTGTGGCCGACTCTAGAATTGATTTTATCTTTAATTTCCGCTATTGTTTATCGTCACTTTAAATCTATTATTTATTTTCTTACTGTCATTTCTAACGTTCTTCATTATCCTTCTACTTTGTTCTTAGTGTCCTGTTAAAGATCATATTTAGATCTTGAAAAAAAAAAAATTCTATTTGAAGATGAAATAAATTTCTATTCTCATTTTTCCCTAAAACATATAAATCTGGAATTGTTGTGTTTGATCTTCACAACCCTTCTCTTTGGAATTCATTTTTTTTTCAGTGTATAATTATATCCAAAAATATCTTTGTCCCTTTTTTATTTGTTCATTTCTTGGTTTTATTTTGGTGTTACTACATAATTACCTTGTCTTTGTGATGTGTTGCCAATGCATGCTGAAGACATATTGCTTGGTTGTTACTACATAATTACCTTGTCTTTGTGATGTGTTGCCAATGCATGCTGAAGACATATTGCTTGGTCGATCATGGCAATTTGACAGGAGGGTTATGTATGATGGCTATTTGAATAGGTATTCTTTTATAAAAGATGGTAGAAAAACCATTCTTGTACCTTTGAGTTCTGCAAATGTATTTGTTGATAAATTAAAGTTGTGGAAAGAAAGAAGAAGTCTGAGGAAAGAAAGAAAGAGCCTGAGGAAAAAGAGTTAAAAGAAAAATAAGAGTTAGAGTGAAAAAGTAAAGAATAAAAGAATGAATGAAGAGAGTTATTTGGCTACAGTTGGAGAGGTGAGAAGAGTTTCACAAAAATCGATCTTTGTACTTATGTACAATGGAGGATATTTGGTCTTTAACTATAACAACTTGGCTTTGCCGGGTGTTTTACAATCTCTTTTATAGGAATTTGAAGACAAGTTTCAAGATAAAAAAATACCTCCCATTAGAGGTAATGAACATAAAATAGACTTCATTTGAAGACAAGTTTCAAGATAAAAAAATACCTCCCATTAGAGGTAATGAACATAAAATAGACTTCATTCCAAGGACTGTCATTCCTTATAAGCCAGCTTATAGAGTCAATTCAACCGAGACAAAATGAATTCGAAGGCAAGTGGAGGAGCTCATGGAGAAGGGCTATGTATGGGAAAGTTTGAGACGATGTTCTATACGAGACTTATTGGTGCCAAAGAAAGATGAAACTTGGTGCATATGCATGGATAATAAAGTCATCAACAAAATCATGGTAAAGTATCGACATCCTATTCCTAGGTTAGACGATATGCTTAATTTATTGCATGATTCGTGTCTAGTTATAAAAATTATCTTGAAATCTGGATATCATCAAATTAGAATGCTAGGAGATGAATGGAAAACAACACTCAATATTAAGTTTGGATTGTATGAATGACTTGTTATGCTTTTTAGGTTAACTAATGCTCCTAGTACACCCATGAGCTTAATATATAATATTTTGAGAAAATATATGAAAACATGTTGTTGTTTATATTGAATAATATTATAATTTATTTGAAGATTTTGCTTGATTACACAAAAAAGAGAAATTTAATTTTAATAAGACTAGTTTTTGCATGGAAAAAGTTCACTCTATTGGCTTCATAGTGGGTAAAAGTAGAGTAGCTTTAGATTGAGACAAAGTTAAATTCATTATGGATTTGCCAACATAAAAAAGTGCACGTAAATTTCGAAGTTATCATGAGTTAGCTAATCTCTATAAGATATTTATAAATGATTTTAGAACCATAACTGAACTATTGAAATTGAATGTTGTTTTTAAATGAGGAGAAATGCAAGAGAATACATCCAATTTTCTTAGGAAGAAATTAAGCAAACTATCCTTTGTTTTGGCTAGCTTTGATAAAACTACTGAAATTGAATGTGATGTATGTGGTTTGGGCATAAATGTTGTTTTAATTCAAGATGGAGAGCACTTAATATATTTTAGTGAAAAACTAAATGGGCCAACATTGAAATATGCTACGTAGGATAAAAAAATTATTTGCTTTAGTTCATATATGGCATGTGTGGCAACAATACTTATGGCCTAGAGAATTGGTGATCCATTTTGATCATGAAAGCTTAAAGTATGTGAAGAGTCAAAGCAAACTGAATCGAAGACATGCCAAGTGGGTGGAATTTATTGAAACATTTTTGTATGTCATCAAATATAAGCAAGGTAATATGGTAGCTCATGTGTTATCTAAAAGGTACGATCTCTTTACTTCTCTTAGTGCAAAAATTCTTGGACTTGAGCATATTACCGAATTATATAAAGATGACCAAGATTTCAGAAATATTTATACATCTTGTCTTGCAAAAAAAAAAGCTATGGATGGTTATTATTTGTTACATAAATTTTTAATGCTTTGTATTCCTTTGGAGAGAAGCACATGGTGGTGCCTTAATGGGACATCTCAGGATTAATAAAGTTTATAAGATGTTGCATAAACATTTCTTTTGGCCGAAGATGAAGCATGATATCCAAAAGTTTTGTAGCAAACCTTGGACTAATATATCTATACAATTTGTTCTTGGTTTAGTGCACACTAAAAATGGTAAAGATTGTATTTTTGTTGCGGCAGATACGTAATTTTATTTATAAATCAAGGATGAATCCGATTAAAAAAAAGATGTTAACAACAGAATTCGAACCTACATGCAGAAAACTCAATTGATTTCAAATCAAATCTGTCGCATTAGCCACTCAAGCACAACAACATTTGTTAGAAAAAATTATGTAAAAGTCAAATGGTCAATTTGACTTATTCTTTTCTGGAGATTAAAGGGGATCGGGAATAAATCCCATCCACAAACGTCTCGAATAAATTCCGTCCACAAACGTCTCGAATAAATTCTGTCCACAAACGTCTTTTGTCGGGAGACTATAAATACCCACAATATGTTATGTAAAATTCAGATTCGTCGATGAATGTAATTCGGATCTCAAATTAAAACATTTCCCTTAGAAATTCGAGCATCATATTTGTCATTTCTAAGTTTCAAGCAATTCTTGTGGTAGAATTGCACCCCAGCCATTCAATCAAGCCTTGATCAAGTTAGATTGTGGAGTGACTCAGTTTAGAACAAGGTTCCAAATCTGTCTTCTAGATCTTCGATCGTAAGAGGTAATCTAATTCTATCTTATCTCTTGGTTGATCCAAATTTCATATAAGGAGGTGTTAATTACTTTTATTCAAGGGTTCTTGCTAAAAAAAATGCTTGGATCGTTGGGCTGAGGATTATGGTTGCCTTATCACCTAGTACAAGGTAAAATACCTTGGACCCAGCCTCCTATGACCATAATTCTAGATGACAAGCATGCCTCCGTGGAGAGCACGTAGTAGGCCTAGACAGTATAGAAAATGCCTTGGTACAAACCACATAAGTAGACCCAAGCAATATTGTTCATACAACCAAAGACGATCCCTATAGGAATTAAACACCCCTCAAGCAAACCATTACCTCAACTGAGTTTTGGTTAAGTTGGGAATTTGCGAGATAAAATCCACCAATAATGAGAATGAAGTGATGGAAGTCATGACTTCAAGGTTTGGTTGGAGTCTTCACGAACTAAGTTCAAGTTTATGGACTTCCAAAAGTGTGATGTACCCTTTATGCCACTAATGAGATATGGGGTGTAGGATATTCCTATTGATGAATCATCTCACGGATGACAAGTCGTTTTGGACCTAATGGATGACAATTCTTATTTGAAATTATAGTTCTAGAATTTTTTTAACTTATTTGTTCTACATCACCTTAAAATTTCTAAGGTCCTCGTAAAAAGTTTGAAAGTTCAACTTAAAAAAATAAATCGGGAATTTAATACCTTGAGTGCTATACCATATGTAATTCATGAATTGCTTTCTCTATTTTATATTTTCTACGGGAAAGTATGCATATTTTGTTGTCCATTTTATGAAAGTGTTTTAAAAATCAATCAAATATTTATTATTCTTGGGCTAGTAACTATTATCTATTCGAGGAATTTTGTTATTGAAAATCTAATAAATCTCTAAAATTATCCCAAAATTAACCTTAAATTGTGTTGCATAACCGAAATTAGTTAAATGATTAAGTTTTTAACCACCATAGCATGAATTTACATAGTTTCTTGCATGTACTATAAGTATGTATATTTATTCACATGTCCAACACAAATTGGTAGTTAAGCTAAAGGTGTATTAGGAAATGATAAAGAATATTGTCGTTTTCTTTCTTTTCACGGTGGCTTTAGTGGGGGCTGAGGTTCCAAGGGTCGCGTTACCACCACCAGGACCTTCTAGATATTACATTCATGAGGTTCCAAGGGATAAGTTCCATGTACCTTAATCACTCTATTTATAGAGTCATGTTTGCATGTTCATGCAAATTTGAGATCACCAAATTAAATTTGTGGGGTTTATTTGGCAAGCATGCAAGTTTGGTTAAACCAAATTTTCACACTTCAAAATTCCACTAACATGGATTTTTCCATTAAATGAAAGTCAACATTTTGACTTTCTTCATTTTGATTGAACAATCAATTTGAATTATAAAATTCAAATTAAAGTAATATTAAATGATTAATTAAACTATTTAATTAATATTTAATATTAATTCAAATGTCAATCCCAATTAATTTCGACACATATTTGATTAAGATATTTAAATCTTATTTAAATATCTCAGATTCTCTCTTTTTGTTTAATTCGTAGATAAAAAAAATGTGGTTAAATATATCGTATATATGTAGTGCATTCTCGCTAATTTGAATTCGAACACTTCGAACTCACTCGTCACACTGTTCTATGGTTTAGTCCGATATGAGCTAGTAGAGGGACCTAATGGACCTATAGATCATGGGCTCAAACGATCTAAGATTAACCGGTTAAACTCATTAACCTTGTTAACCAACATTCGTTAACTACTAGGACATTCCACTATAGCCTAGTAGTTACACTCCCCTCACTATAGATATATTTCTGTCTATTTAATATAACCATGATTAGTAAGTCGATCCTTCACAGGTTGTTCGTAACTAGAGCTGGGTCAATTTACCGTTTTACCCCTGAAGTTATTTCTTGTTTCTTATGTCTCACTGATCCTCTAATGAACAATTGGTTTGTGGTCCAACCAGTAAACCGAATCCCTCTTAGGCCAATGAGAGGGTGGGGCCCTTTGTTAAAGACATGGACTCAGTACTTCATGGAACTACCTCTCTTCTATCCCTAAAAGTGGGTAGGAGTGAATTTCATCTTGCACCCCACGTCCCCAGCCATTTACCCAGTCTTACCCTGAAATGGGAGGCCTATTGAGTCGGCGAACTTGAGTCACTCTAACCCATGAAAATCTAAGGATAATTCTGAATAAACAGGAGTTCATGGTTAGCTCAGGATTAAGATCGAGTTACCTAGGTCATTGAATGAAAAGAAAATCAGTCTCAACAATAAACGGCATTATAAAGTGAGAGTGATTTTCTTCATGGTCCGAT
>NW_019272628.1:0-16277 GCF_002738345.1 Cucurbita maxima | reverse complement strand
AAACTTTCGAAAAACGTCGACTGTTACTCGGATTTTTTAGCACGTTCTTCAAACGTCCCAGATTTGGGTTTACGAAGTAGGGTTCGATTTGAATAACTCCTTTACTATTTTATGCACTCTGTTTCTTCTAAATTCTATTCTAAATCATCGAGCCAAATAAATCCTCACCAATCTTTCGAAAAACGTCGACTGTGACTCTGTTTTTTTAGCACGTTCTTCAAACGTCCCAGATTTGGGTTTACGAAGTAGGGTTCGATTTGAATAACTTTTTTACTGTTTTATGCACTCTGTTTCATCGAAATTCTATTCTAAATCATCAAGCCTAATCATTCCTCACAAAACTTTCGAAAAACGTCGACTGTTACTCGGATTTTTTAGCACGTTCTTCAAACGTCCCAGATTTGGGTTTACGAAGTAGGGTTCGATTTGAATAACTCCTTTACTGTTTTATGCACTCTGTTTCTTCGAAATTCTATTCTAAATCATCAAGCCTAATCATTCCTCACAAAACTTTCGAAAAACGTCGACTGTTACTCGGATTTTTTAGCACGTTCTTCAAACGTCCCAGATTTGGGTTTACGAAGTAGGGTTCGATTTGAAGAACTCGTTTACTGTTTTATGCACTCTGTTTCTTTGAAAATCTTTTCTAAATCATCAAGCCTAATCATTCCTCACCAAACTTTCGAAAAACGTCGACTGTGACTCGGTCTTTTCTAAATCATCAAGCCTAATCATTCCTCACCAAACTTTCGAAAAACGTCGACTGTGACTCGGTTTTTTTAGCACGTTCTTCAAACGTCCCAGATTTGGGTTTACGAATTAGGGTTCTTTTGTAAGAAGTCCTTTGCTGTTTTATGCACTCTGTTTCTTCGAAATTCTATTCTAAATCATCAAGCCTAATCATTCCTCACAAAACTTTCGAAAAACGTCGACTGTGACTCGGATTTTTTAGCACGTTCTTCAAACGTCCCAGATTTGGGTTTACGAAGTAGGGTTCTATTTGAAGAAGTCCTTTGCTGTTTTATGCACTCTGTTTCTTCGAAATTCTATTCTAAATCATCAAGCCTAATCATTCCTCACCAAACTTTCGAAAAACTTCGACTGTGACTCGGTTTTTTTAGCACGTTCTTCAAACGTCCCAGATTTGGGTTTACGAAGTAGGGTTCGATTTGAAGAACTCGTTTACTGTTTTATGCACTCTGTTTCTTCGAAAATCTATTCTAAATCATCAAGCCTAATCATTCCTTACAAAACGTCGACTGTGACTCGGTTTTTTTAGCACGTTCTTCAAACGTCCCATATGTGGGTTTACGAAGTAGGGTTCGATTTGAAGAACTCCTTTACTTTTTTATGCACACTGTTTCTTCGAAATTTTATTCGAAATCATCAAGCCTAATCATTCCTCACAAAACCTTCGAAAAACGTCGACTGTTACTCGGTTTTTTTAGCACGTTCTTCAAACGTCCCAGATTTGGGTTTACGAAGTAGGGTTCGATTTGAAGAACTCGTTTACTGTTTTATGCACTCTGTTTCTTCGAAAATCTTTTCTAAATCATCAAGCCTAATCATTCCTTACAAAACGTTCGAAAAACGTCGACTGTGACTCGGTTTTTTTAGCACGTTCTTCAAACGTCCCAGATGTGGGTTTACGAAGTAGGGTTCGATTTGAAGAACTCGTTTACTGTTTTATGCACTCTGTTTCTTCGAAAATCTTTTCTAAATCATCAAGCCTAATCATTCCTTACAAAACGTCGACTGTGACTCGGTTTTTTTAGCACGTTCTTCAAACGTCCCAGATGTGGGTTTACGAAGTAGGGTTCGATTTGAAGAACTCGTTTACTGTTTTATGCACTCTGTTTCTTCGAAAATCTTTTCTAAATCATCAAGCCTAATCATTCCTTACAAAACGTCGACTGTGACTCGGTTTTTTTAGCACGTTCTTCAAACGTCCCAGATGTGGGTTTACGAAGTAGGGTTCGATTTGAAGAACTCGTTTACTGTTTTATGCACTCTGTTTCTTCGAAAATCTTTTCTAAATCATCAAGCCTAATCATTCCTTACAAAACGTCGACTGTGACTCGGTTTTTTTAGCACGTTCTTCAAACGTCCCAGATGTGGGTTTACGAAGTAGGGTTCGATTTGAAGAACTCGTTTACTGTTTTATGCACTCTGTTTCTTCGAAAATCTTTTCTAAATCATCAAGCCTAATCATTCCTTACAAAACGTCGACTGTGACTCGGTTTTTTTAGCACGTTCTTCAAACGTCCCAGATGTGGGTTTACGAAGTAGGGTTCGATTTGAAGAACTCGTTTACTGTTTTATGCACTCTGTTTCTTCGAAAATCTTTTCTAAATCATCAAGCCTAATCATTCCTTACAAAACGTCGACTGTGACTCGGTTTTTTTAGCACGTTCTTCAAACGTCCCAGATGTGGGTTTACGAAGTAGGGTTCGATTTGAAGAACTCGTTTACTGTTTTATGCACTCTGTTTCTTCGAAAATCTTTTCTAAATCATCAAGCCTAATCATTCCTTACAAAACGTCGACTGTGACTCGGTTTTTTTAGCACGTTCTTCAAACGTCCCAGATGTGGGTTTACGAAGTAGGGTTCGATTTGAAGAACTCGTTTACTGTTTTATGCACTCTGTTTCTTCGAAAATCTTTTCTAAATCATCAAGCCTAATCATTCCTTACAAAACGTCGACTGTGACTCGGTTTTTTTAGCACGTTCTTCAAACGTCCCAGATGTGGGTTTACGAAGTAGGGTTCGATTTGAAGAACTCGTTTACTGTTTTATGCACTCTGTTTCTTCGAAAATCTTTTCTAAATCATCAAGCCTAATCATTCCTTACAAAACGTCGACTGTGACTCGGTTTTTTTAGCACGTTCTTCAAACGTCCCAGATGTGGGTTTACGAAGTAGGGTTCGATTTGAAGAACTCGTTTACTGTTTTATGCACTCTGTTTCTTCGAAAATCTTTTCTAAATCATCAAGCCTAATCATTCCTTACAAAACGTCGACTGTGACTCGGTTTTTTTAGCACGTTCTTCAAACGTCCCAGATGTGGGTTTACGAAGTAGGGTTCGATTTGAAGAACTCGTTTACTGTTTTATGCACTCTGTTTCTTCGAAAATCTTTTCTAAATCATCAAGCCTAATCATTCCTTACAAAACGTCGACTGTGACTCGGTTTTTTTAGCACGTTCTTCAAACGTCCCAGATGTGGGTTTACGAAGTAGGGTTCGATTTGAAGAACTCGTTTACTGTTTTATGCACTCTGTTTCTTCGAAAATCTTTTCTAAATCATCAAGCCTAATCATTCCTTACAAAACGTCGACTGTGACTCGGTTTTTTTAGCACGTTCTTCAAACGTCCCAGATGTGGGTTTACGAAGTAGGGTTCGATTTGAAGAACTCGTTTACTGTTTTATGCACTCTGTTTCTTCGAAAATCTTTTCTAAATCATCAAGCCTAATCATTCCTTACAAAACGTCGACTGTGACTCGGTTTTTTTAGCACGTTCTTCAAACGTCCCAGATGTGGGTTTACGAAGTAGGGTTCGATTTGAAGAACTCGTTTACTGTTTTATGCACTCTGTTTCTTCGAAAATCTTTTCTAAATCATCAAGCCTAATCATTCCTTACAAAACGTCGACTGTGACTCGGTTTTTTTAGCACGTTCTTCAAACGTCCCAGATGTGGGTTTACGAAGTAGGGTTCGATTTGAAGAACTCGTTTACTGTTTTATGCACTCTGTTTCTTCGAAAATCTTTTCTAAATCATCAAGCCTAATCATTCCTTACAAAACGTCGACTGTGACTCGGTTTTTTTAGCACGTTCTTCAAACGTCCCAGATGTGGGTTTACGAAGTAGGGTTCGATTTGAAGAACTCGTTTACTGTTTTATGCACTCTGTTTCTTCGAAAATCTTTTCTAAATCATCAAGCCTAATCATTCCTTACAAAACGTCGACTGTGACTCGGTTTTTTTAGCACGTTCTTCAAACGTCCCAGATGTGGGTTTACGAAGTAGGGTTCGATTTGAAGAACTCGTTTACTGTTTTATGCACTCTGTTTCTTCGAAAATCTTTTCTAAATCATCAAGCCTAATCATTCCTTACAAAACGTCGACTGTGACTCGGTTTTTTTAGCACGTTCTTCAAACGTCCCAGATGTGGGTTTACGAAGTAGGGTTCGATTTGAAGAACTCGTTTACTGTTTTATGCACTCTGTTTCTTCGAAAATCTTTTCTAAATCATCAAGCCTAATCATTCCTTACAAAACGTCGACTGTGACTCGGTTTTTTTAGCACGTTCTTCAAACGTCCCAGATGTGGGTTTACGAAGTAGGGTTCGATTTGAAGAACTCGTTTACTGTTTTATGCACTCTGTTTCTTCGAAAATCTTTTCTAAATCATCAAGCCTAATCATTCCTTACAAAACGTCGACTGTGACTCGGTTTTTTTAGCACGTTCTTCAAACGTCCCAGATGTGGGTTTACGAAGTAGGGTTCGATTTGAAGAACTCGTTTACTGTTTTATGCACTCTGTTTCTTCGAAAATCTTTTCTAAATCATCAAGCCTAATCATTCCTTACAAAACGTCGACTGTGACTCGGTTTTTTTAGCACGTTCTTCAAACGTCCCAGATGTGGGTTTACGAAGTAGGGTTCGATTTGAAGAACTCGTTTACTGTTTTATGCACTCTGTTTCTTCGAAAATCTTTTCTAAATCATCAAGCCTAATCATTCCTTACAAAACGTCGACTGTGACTCGGTTTTTTTAGCACGTTCTTCAAACGTCCCAGATGTGGGTTTACGAAGTAGGGTTCGATTTGAAGAACTCGTTTACTGTTTTATGCACTCTGTTTCTTCGAAAATCTTTTCTAAATCATCAAGCCTAATCATTCCTTACAAAACGTCGACTGTGACTCGGTTTTTTTAGCACGTTCTTCAAACGTCCCAGATGTGGGTTTACGAAGTAGGGTTCGATTTGAAGAACTCGTTTACTGTTTTATGCACTCTGTTTCTTCGAAAATCTTTTCTAAATCATCAAGCCTAATCATTCCTTACAAAACGTCGACTGTGACTCGGTTTTTTTAGCACGTTCTTCAAACGTCCCAGATGTGGGTTTACGAAGTAGGGTTCGATTTGAAGAACTCGTTTACTGTTTTATGCACTCTGTTTCTTCGAAAATCTTTTCTAAATCATCAAGCCTAATCATTCCTTACAAAACGTCGACTGTGACTCGGTTTTTTTAGCACGTTCTTCAAACGTCCCAGATGTGGGTTTACGAAGTAGGGTTCGATTTGAAGAACTCGTTTACTGTTTTATGCACTCTGTTTCTTCGAAAATCTTTTCTAAATCATCAAGCCTAATCATTCCTTACAAAACGTCGACTGTGACTCGGTTTTTTTAGCACGTTCTTCAAACGTCCCAGATGTGGGTTTACGAAGTAGGGTTCGATTTGAAGAACTCGTTTACTGTTTTATGCACTCTGTTTCTTCGAAAATCTTTTCTAAATCATCAAGCCTAATCATTCCTTACAAAACGTCGACTGTGACTCGGTTTTTTTAGCACGTTCTTCAAACGTCCCAGATGTGGGTTTACGAAGTAGGGTTCGATTTGAAGAACTCGTTTACTGTTTTATGCACTCTGTTTCTTCGAAAATCTTTTCTAAATCATCAAGCCTAATCATTCCTTACAAAACGTCGACTGTGACTCGGTTTTTTTAGCACGTTCTTCAAACGTCCCAGATGTGGGTTTACGAAGTAGGGTTCGATTTGAAGAACTCGTTTACTGTTTTATGCACTCTGTTTCTTCGAAAATCTTTTCTAAATCATCAAGCCTAATCATTCCTTACAAAACGTCGACTGTGACTCGGTTTTTTTAGCACGTTCTTCAAACGTCCCAGATGTGGGTTTACGAAGTAGGGTTCGATTTGAAGAACTCCTTTACTTTTTTATGCACACTATTTCTTCGAAATTGTATTCGAAATCATCAAGCCTAATCATTCCTCACAAAACTTTCGAAAAACGTCGACTGTTACTCGGATTTTTTAGCACGTTCTTCAAACGTCCCAGATTTGGGTTTACGAAATAGGGTTCTATTTGAAGAAGTCCTTTGCTGTTTTATGCACTCTGTTTCTTCGAAATTCTATTCTAAATCATCAAGCCTAATCATTCCTCACCAAACTTTCGAAAAACGTCGACTGTGACTCGGTTTTTTTACCACGTTCTTCAAACGTCCCAGATTTGGGTTTACGAAGTAGGGTTCTTTTGTAAGAAGTCCTTTGCTGTTTTATGCACTCTGTTTCTTCGAAATTCTATTCTAAATCATCAAGCCTAATCATTCCTCACAAAACGTTCGAAAAACGTCGACTGTGACTCGGTTTTTTTACCACGTTCTTCAAACGTCCACGATTTGGGTTTCCGAAGTAGGGTTCGATTTGAAGAACTCGTTTACTTTTTTATGCACACTGTTTCTTCGAAATTCTATTCTAAATCATTAAGCCTAATCATTCCTCACAAAACGTTCGAAAAACGTCGACTGTGACTCGGTTTTTTTACCACGTTCTTCAAACGTCCCATATGTGGGTTTACGAAGTAGGGTTCGATTTGAAGAACTCGTTTACTGTTTTATGCACTCTGTTTCTTCGAAAATCTATTCTAAATCATCAAGCCTAATCATTCCTTACAAAACATCGACTGTGACTCGGTTTTTTTAGCACGTTCTTCAAACGTCCCATATGTGGGTTTACGAAGTAGGGTTCGATTTGAAGAACTCCTTTACTTTTTTATGCACACTGTTTCTTCGAAATTGTATTCGAAATCATCAAGCCTAATCATTCCTCACAAAACTTTCGAAAAACGTCGACTGTTACTCGGTTTTTTTAGCACGTTTTTCAAACGTCCCAGATTTGGGTTTACGAAGTAGGGTTCTATTTGAAGAAGTCCTTTGCTGTTTTATGCACTCTGTTTCTTCGAAATTCTATTCTAAATCATCAAGCCTAATCATTCCTCACCAAACTTTCGAAAAACGTCGACTGTGACTCGGTTTTTTTAGCACGTTCTTCAAACGTCCCAGATTTGGGTTTACGAAGTAGGGTTCGATTTGAAGAACTCGTTTACTTTTTTATGCACTCTGTTTCTTCGAAAATCTATTCTAAATCATCAAGCCTAATCATTCCTTACAAAACGTCGACTGTGACTCGGTTTTTTTAGCACGTTCTTCAAACGTCCCATATGTGGGTCTACGAAGTAGGGTTCGAATTCAAGAACTCCTTTACTTTTTTATGCACACTATTTCTTCGAAATTGTATTCGAAATCATCAAGCCTAATCATTCCTCACAAAACCTTCGAAAAACGTCGAGTGTTACTCAGTTTTTTTAGCACGTTCTTCAAACGTCCCAGATTTGGGTTTACGAAATAAGGTTCTATTTGAAGAAGTCCTTTGCTTTTTTATGCACTCTGTCTCTTCGAAATTCTATTCTAAATCATCAAGCCTAATCATTCCTCACAAAACGTTCGAAAAACGTCGACAGTAACTCGGTTTTTTAAGCAAGTACTTCAAACGTCCCAAATTTGGGTTTACGAAGTAGGGTTCGATTTGAAGTAGTCCTTTACTGTTTTATGCACTCTGTTTCATCGAAATTCTATTCTAAATCATCAAGCGTAATCATTCCTCACAAAACTTTCGAAAAACGTCGATTGTTACTCGGATTTTTTAGCACGTTCTTCAAACGTCTTATATTTGGGTTTACGAAGTAGGGTTCGATTTGTAGAACTCCTTTACTTTTTTATGCACACTGTTTCTTCGAAATTGTATTCGAAATCATCAAGCCTAATCATTCCTCACAAAACCTTCGAAAAACGTCGACTGTTACTCGGTTTTTTTAGCACGTTCTTCAAACGTCCCAGATTTGGGTTTACGAAGTAGGGTTCTATTTGAAGAAGTCCTTTGCTGTTTTATGCATTCTGTTTCTTCGAAATTTTATTCTAAATCATCAAGCCTAATCATTCCTTACAAAACGTCGACTGTGACTCGGTTTTTTTAGCACGTTCTTCAAACGTCCCATATGTGGGTTTACGAAGTAGGGTTCGATTTGAAGAACTCCTTTACTTTTTTATGCACACTGTTTCTTCGAAATTGTATTCGAAATCATCAAGCCTAATCATTCCTCACAAAACCTTCAAAAAACGTCGACTGTTACTCGGTTTTTTTAGCACGTTCTTCAAACGTCTCAGATTTGGGTTTACAAAGTAGGGTTCTATTTGAAGAAGTCCTTTGCTGTTTTATACATTCTGTTTCTTCGAAATTCTATTCTAAATCATCAAGCCTAATCATTCCTCACAAAACTTTTGAAAAACGTCGACTGTGACTCGGTTTTTTTAGCACGTTCTTCAAACGTCGCAGATTTGGGTTTACGAAGTAGGGTTCTTTTGAAGAAGTCCTTTGCTGTTTTATGCACTCTGTTTCTTCGAAATTCTTTTCTAAATCATCAAGCCTAATCATTCCTCACCAAACTTTCGAAAAACGTCGACTGTGACTCGGTTTTTTTAGCACGTTCTTCAAACGTCCCAGATTTGGGTTTACGAAGTAGGGTTCGATTTGAAGAACTCGTTTACTGTTTTATGCACTCTGTTTCTTCGAAATTCTATTCTAAATCATCAAGCCTAATCATTCCTCACCAAACTTTCGAAACACGTCGACTGTGACTCGGTTTTTTTAGCACGTTCTTCAAACGTCGCAGATTTGGGTTTACGAAGTAGGGTTCTTTTGTAAGAAGTCCTTTGCTGTTTTATGCACTCTGTTTCTTCGAAATTCTATTCTAAATCATCAAGCCTAATCATTCCTCACAAAACCTTCGAAAAACGTCGACTGTTACTCGGTTTTTTTAGCACGTTCTTCAAACGTCCCAGATTTGGGTTTACGAAGTAGGGTTCTATTTGAAGAAGTTCTTTGCTGTTTTATGCACTCTGTTTCTTCGAAATTCTATTCTAAATCATCAAGCCTAATCATTCCTCACCAAACTTTCGAAAAACGTCGACTGTGACTCGGTTTTTTTAGCACGTTCTTCAAACGTCCCAGATTTGGGTTTACGAAGTAGGGTTCGATTTGAAGAACTCGTTTACTGTTTTATGCACTCTGTTTCTTCGAAAATCTATTCTAAATCATCAAGCCTAATCATTCCTTACAAAACGCCGACTGTGACTCGGTTTTTTTAGCACGTTCTTCAAACGTCCCATATGTGGGTTTACGAAGTAGGGTTCGATTTGAAGAACTCCTTTACTTTTTTATGCACACTGTTTCTTCGAAATTGTATTCGAAATCATCAAGCCTAATCATTCCTCACAAAACCTTCGAAAAACGTCGACTGTTACTCGGTTTTTTTAGCACGTTCTTCAAACGTCCCATATGTGGGTTTACGAAGTAGGGTTCGATTTGAAGAACTCCTTTACTGTTTTATGCACTCTGTTTCTTCGAAATTCTATTCTAAATCATCAAGCCTAATCATTCCTCACAAAACGTTCGAAAAACGTCGACTGTGACTCGGTTTTTTTAGCACGTGCTTCAAACGTCCCAGATTTGGGTTTACGAAGTAGGGTTCGATTTGAAGAACTCGTTTACTATTTTATGCACTCTGTTTCTTCGAAATTCTATTCTAAATCATCAAGCCTAATCATTCCTTACAAAACGTCGACTGTGACTCGGTTTTTTTAGCACGTTCTTCAAACGTCCCATATGTGGGTTTACGAAGTAGGGTTCGAATTGAAGAACTCCTTTACTGTTTTATGCACACTGTTTCTTCGAAATTGTATTCGAAATCATCAAGCCTAATCATTCCTCACAAAACCTTCGAAAAACGTCGAGTGTTACTCAGTTTTTTTTGCACGTTCTTCAAACGTCCCAGATTTGGGTTTACAAAATAGGGTTCTATTTGAAGAAGTCCTTTGCTGTTTTATGCACTCTGTCTCTTCGAAATTCTATTCTAAATCATCAAGTCTAATCATTCCTCACAAAACGTTCGAAAAACGTCGACAGTAACTCGGTTTTTTAAGCAAGTACTTCAAACGTCCCAAATTTGGGTTTACGAAGTAGGGTTCGATTTGAAGTAGTCCTTTACTGTTTTATGCACTCTGTTTCATCGAAATTCTATTCTAAATCATCAAGCGTAATCATTCCTCACAAAACTTTCGAAAAACGTCTACTGTTACTCGGATTTTTTAGCACGTTCTTCAAACGTCCCAGATTTGGGTTTACGAAGTAGGGTTCGATTTGAAGAACTCGTTTACTGTTTTATGCACTCTGTTTCTTCGAAAATCTTTTCTAAATCATCAAGCCTAATCATTCCTCACCAAACTTTCGAAAAACGTCGACTGTGACTCAGTTTTTTAGCACGTTCTTCAAACGTCCCAGATTTGGGTTTACGAAGTAGGGTTCTTTTGTAAGAAGTCCTTTGCTGTTTTATGCACTCTGTTTCTTCGAAATTCTATTCTAAATCATCAAGCCTAATCATTCCTCACAAAACTTTCGAAAAACGTTGACTGTGACTCGGATTTTTTAGCACGTTCTTCAAACGTCCCAGATTTGGGTTTACGAAGTAGGGTTCTATTTGAAGAAGTCCTTTGCTGTTTTATGCACTCTGTTTCTTCGAAATTCTATTCTAAATCATCAAGCCTAATCATTCCTCACAAAACGTTCGAAAAACGTCGACTGTGACTCGGTTTTTTTAGCACGTTCTTCAAACGTCCCAGATTTGGGTTTACGAAGTAGGGTTCGATTTGAAGAACTCGTTTACTGTTTTATGCACTCTGTTCTTCGAAAATCTATTCTAAATCATCAAGCCTAATCATTCCTTACAAAACGTCGACTGTGACTCGGTTTTTTTAGCACGTTCTTCAAACGTCCCATATGTGGGTTTACGAAGTAGGGTTCGATTTGAAGAACTCCTTTACTTTTTTATGCACACTGTTTCTTCGAAATTGTATTCGAAATCATCAAGCCTAATCATTCCTCATAAAACCTTCGAAAAACATCGACTGTTACTCAGTTTTTTTAGCACGTTCTTCAAACATCCCAGATTTGCGTTTACGAAGTAGGGTTCGATTTGAAGAACTCGTTTACTGTTTTATGCACTCTGTTTCTTCGAAAATCTATTCTAAATCATCAAGCCTAATCATTCCTTACAAAACGTCGACTGTGACTCGGTTTTTTTAGCACGTTCTTCAAACGTCCCATATGTGGGTTTACGAAGTAGGGTTCGAATTGAAGAACTCCTTTACTTTTTTATGCACACTGTTTCTTCGAAATTGTATTCGAAATCATCAAGCCTAATCATTCCTCACAAAACCTTCGAAAAACGTCGAGTGTTACTCAGTTTTTTTAGCACATTCTTCAAACGTCCCAGATTTGGGTTTACGAAATAAGGTTCTATTTGAAGAAGTCCTTTGCTGTTTTATGCACTCTATCTCTTCGAAATTCTATTCTAAATCTTCAAGCCTAATCATTCCTCACAAAACGTTCGAAAAACGTCGACAGTAACTCGGTTTTTTAAGCAAGTACTTCAAACGTCCCAAATTTGGGTTTACGAAGTAGGGTTCGATTTGAAGTAGTCCTTTACTGTTTTATGCACTCTGTTTCATCGAAATTCTATTCTAAATCATCAAGCGTAATCATTCCTCACAAAACTTTCGAAAAACGTCGACTGTTACTCGGATTTTTTAGCACGTTCTTCAAACGTCCCACATTTGGGTTTACGAAGTAGGGTTCGATTTGAAGAACTCGTTTACTGTTTTATGCACTCTGTTTCTTCGAAAATCTTTTCTAAATCATCAAGCCTAATCATTCCTCACCAAACTTTCGAAAAACGTCGACTGTGACTCGGTTTTTTTAGCACGTTCTTCAAACGTCCCAGATTTGGGTTTACGAAGTAGGGTTCGATTTGAAGAACTCGTTTACTTTTTTATGCACTCTGTTTCTTCGAAAATCTATTCTAAATCATCAAGCCTAATCATTCCTTACAAAACGTCGACTGTGACTCGGTTTTTTTAGCACGTTCTTCAAACGTCCCATATGTGGGTTTACGAAGTAGGGTTCGAATTGAAGAACTCCTTTACTGTTTTATGCACACTGTTTCTTCGAAATTGTATTCGAAATCATCAAGCCTAATCATTCCTCACAAAACCTTCGAAAAACGTCGAGTGTTACTCAGTTTTTTTAGCACGTTCTTCAAACGTCCCAGATTTGGGTTTACAAAATAGGGTTCTATTTGAAGAAGTCCTTTGCTGTTTTATGCACTCTGTCTCTTCGAAATTCTATTCTAAATCATCAAGTCTAATCATTCCTCACAAAACGTTCGAAAAACGTCGACAGTAACTCGGTTTTTTAAGCAAGTACTTCAAACGTCCCAAATTTGGGTTTACGAAGTAGGGTTCGATTTGAAGTAGTCTTTTACTGTTTTATGCACTCTGTTTCATCGAAATTCTATTCTAAATCATCAAGCGTAATCATTCCTCACAAAACTTTCGAAAAACGTCGACTGTTACTCGGATTTTTTAGCACGTTCTTCAAACGTCCCAGATTTGGGTTTACGAAGTAGGGTTCGATTTGAAGAACTCGTTTACTGTTTTATGCACTCTGTTTCTTCGAAAATCTTTTCTAAATCATCAAGCCTAATCATTCCTCACCAAACTTTCGAAAAAACGTCGACTGTGACTCGGTTTTTTTAGCACGTTCTTCAAACGTCCCATATTTGGGTTTACGAAGTAGGGTTCTTTTGTAAGAAGTCCTTTGCTGTTTTATGCACTCTGTTTCTTCGAAATTCTATTCTAAATCATCAAGCCTAATCATTCCTCACAAAACTTTCGAAAAACGTCGACTGTGACTCGGATTTTTTAGCACGTTCTTCAAACGTCCCAGATTTGGGTTTACGAAGTAGGGTTCTATTTGAAGAAGTCCTTTGCTGTTTTATGCACTCTGTTTCTTCGAAATTCTATTCTAAATCATCAAGCCTAATCATTCCTCACCAAACTTTCGAAAAACGTCGACTGTGACTCGGTTTTTTTAACACGTTCTTCAAACGTCCCAGATTTGGGTTTACGAAGTAGGGTTCTTTTGTAAGAAGTCCTTTGCTGTTTTATGCACTCTGTTTCTTCGAAATTCTATTCTAAATCATCAAGCCTAATCATTCCTCACAAAACTTTCGAAAAACGTCGACTGTGACTCGGATTTTTTAGCACGTTCTTCAAACGTCCCAGATTTGGGTTTACGAAGTAGGGTTCGATTTGAATAACTCCTTTACTATTTTATGCACTCTGTTTGTTCGAAATTCTATTCAAAATCATCAAGCCTAATAATTCCTCACCAAACTTTCGAAAAACGTCGAGTGTGACTCGGTTTTTTTAGCACATTCTTCAAACGTCCCAGATTTGGGTTTACGAAGTAGGGTTCGATTTGAAGAACTCATTTACTGTTTTATGCACTCTGTTTTTTCGAAAATCTATTTTAAATCATCAAGCCTAATCATTCCTTACAAAACGTCGACTGTGACTCGGTTTTTTAGCACGTTCTTCAAACGTCCCATATGTGGGTTTACGAAGTAGGGTTCGAATTGAAGAACTTCTTTAATTTTTTATGCACACTGTTTCTTCGAAATTGTATTCGAAATCATCAAGCCTAATCATTCCTCATTTAATTTTTTATGCACACTGTTTCTTCGAAATTGTATTCGAAATCATCAAGCCTAATCATTCCTCACAAAACCTTCGAAAAACGTCGACTGTTACTCGGTTTTTTTAGCACGTTCTTCAAACGTCCTAGATTTGGGTTTACGAAGTAGGGTTCTATTTGAAGAAGTCCTTTGCTGTTTTATGCACTCTGTTTCTTCGAAATTCTATTCTAAATCATCAAGCCTAATCATTCCTCACCAAACTTTCGAAAAACGTCGACTGTGACTCGGTTTTTTTAGCACGTTCTTCAAACGTCCCAGATTTGGGTTTACGATGTAGGGTTTGATTTGAAGAACTCGTTTACTGTTTTATGCACTCTGTTTCTTCGAAAATCTATTCTAAATCATCAAGCCTAATCATTCCTTACAAAACGTCGACTGTGACTCGGTTTTTTTAGCACGTTCTTCAAACGTCCCATATTTGGGTTTACGAAGTAGGGTTCGATTTGAAGAACTCGTTTACTGTTTTATGCACTCTGTTTCTTCGAAAATCTATTCTAAATCATCAAGCCTAATCATTCCTTACAAAACGTCGACTGTGACTCGGTTTTTTTAGCACGTTCTTCAAACGTCCTATATTTGGGTTTACGAAGTAGGGTTCGATTTGAAAAACTCCTTTACTTTTTTATGCACACTGTTTCTTCGAAATTGTATTCGAAATCATCAAGCTCAATCATTCCTCACAAAACTGTCGAAAAACGTCGACTGTGACTTGGATTTTTTAGCACGTTCTTCAAACGTCCCAGATTTGGGTTTACGAAATAGGGTTCTATTTGAAGAAGTCCTTTGCTGTTTTATGCACTCTGTCTCTTCGAAATTCTATTCTAAATCATCAAGCCTAATCATTCCTCACAAAACTTTCGAAAAACGTCGACTGTGACTCGGATTTTTTAGCACGTTCTTCAAACGTCCCAGATTTGGGTTTACGAAGTAGGGTTCTATTTGAAGAAGTCCTTTGCTGTTTTATGCACTCTGTCTCTTCGAAATTCTATTCTAAATCATCAAGCCTAATCATTCCTAACAAAACTTTCGAAAAACGTCGACTGTTACTCGGATTTTTAAGCAAGTACTTCAAACGTCCCAAATTTGGGTTTACGAAGTAGGGTTCGATTTGAAGTAGTCCTTTACTGTTTTATGCACTCTGTTTAATCGAAATTCTATTCTAAATCATCAAGCCTAATCATTCCTCACAAAACTTTCGAAAAACGTCGACTGTGACTCGGATTTTTTAGCACGTTCTTCAAACGTCCCAGATTTGGGTTTACGAAGTAGGGTTCGATTTGAAGAACTCGTTTACTGTTTTATGCACTCTGTTTCTTCGAAATTCTATTCTAAATCATCAAGCCTAATCATTCCTCACAAAACTTTCGAAAAACGTCGACTGTTACTCGGATTTTTTAGCACGTTCTTCAAACGTCCCAAATTTGGGTTTACGAAGTAGGGTTCGATTTGAAGAACTCCTTTACTGTTTTATGCTCTCTGTTTCTTCGAAATTCTATTCTAAATCATCAAGCCTAATCATTCCTCACCAAACTTTCGAAAAACGTCGACTGTGACTCGGTTTTTTTAGCACGTTCTTCAAACGTCCCAGATTTGGGTTTACGAAGTAGGGTTCGATTTGAAGAACTCGTTTACTGTTTTATGCACTCTGTTTCTTCGAAATTCTATTCTAAATCATCAAGCCTAATCATTCCTTACAAAACGTCGACTGTGACTCGGTTTTTTTAGCACGTTCTTCAAACGTCCCATATGTGGGTTTACGAAGTAGGGTTCGAATTGAAGAACTCCTTTACTTTTTTATGCACACTATTTCTTCGAAATTTTATTCGAAATCATCAAGCCTAATCATTCCTCACAAAACCTTCGAAAAACGTCGAGTGTTACTCAGTTTTTTTAGCACGTTCTTCAAACGTCCCAGATTTGGGTTTACGAAATAGGGTTCTATTTGAAGAAGTCCTTTGCTGTTTTATGCACTCTGTCTCTTCGAAATTCTATTCTAAATCATCAAGCCTAATCATTCCTCACAAAACGTTCGAAAAACGTCGACAGTAACTCGGTTTTTTATGCAAGTACTTCAAACGTCCCAAATTTGGGTTTACGAAGTAGGGTTCGATTTGAAGTAGTCCTTTACTGTTTTATGCACTCTGTTTCATCGAAATTCTATTCTAAATCATCAAGCCTAATCATTCCTCACAAAACTTTCGAAAAACGTCGACTGTTACTCGGATTTTTTAGCACGTTATTCAAACGTCCAAAATTTGGGTTTACGAAGTAGGGTTCGATTTGAAGAACTCCTTTACTGTTTTATGCACTCTGTTTCTTCGAAATTCTATTCTAAATCATCAAGCCTAATCATTCCTCACCAAACTTTCGAAAAACGTCGACTGTGACTCTGTTTTTTTAGCACGTTCTTCAAACGTCCCATATTTTGGTTTACGAAGTAGGGTTCGATTTGAATAACTCCTTTACTGTTTTATGCACTCTGTTTCATCGAAATTCTATTCTAAATTATCAAGCCTAATCATTCCTCACAAAACTTTCGAAAAACGTCGACTGT
>NW_019272627.1:7125-16062 GCF_002738345.1 Cucurbita maxima | reverse complement strand
AATTAGCCAATTTAATCAATTCTTCCTTTATGTTTTTTTTTTTAATTATGTTAGCCATTACTTTTGGCTAATTTAATCTATTCTATTTATTTATTTTTTATTTTTTTGCTATTGATGGACGTATCTTTCTCAAACATACTAAATAAAACTAAATAATTGGTTAAGAGAGGATATGAGATATAACTTATTGTTAAATCTCTTTCCATATGAGAATAACTCATTCTCATGTCCATATTTGCAACCATGTACTAAATTAAGGATTTTATTTCAAGGACAAAATTAAAGTTGTAGTTAGTCAATTATAATATTATACGTGCTAGTTTTCAAACTACTTTAAATAGGTGTAAAGAAAGCATGAGAATAACTTAGTTTCACTAATCTGACACGTGTTGGGCATGTACTGAACACTTGTTAATATAATGGATGCATTACAAATTTATAATCCAGCATTTCGTATCATACCCTTGAGTTTGAATATATTTTGAGAGTGAAACGTACCTTAAGCTTTTTTTTAAGTATGCAAACATATAAACTTATTTATATGAATTTATTTCTAATATAAAATTGATAAATTTTTTGACATAATTCTTTTTAATTAATGTATCGTTATCACATCGGTGTCCTAGTTTTTTACAAATGACATGTTACCATATCTATTTGGTATCATATTTATGTCTCGTATCTATATCTCATTTTTATTTTTGTGACTCTGAGATATTTTGCTTTTATATATAGATATTTTCACGAAAATAAGTTTAATTTATGTTGAGATGGAGAATAAAAATTGACACTTGAGGACGTTGATACTTGAGACTTTGATTCCTCTTAGTGTGAAGCTTGCATCTTGCAATTACTTGGGTAGAGAATGTGTTTCACTTAAAATTCACTCAAGAGAAAATAATCAAATAACGAACCATATGCGAGAGAGGATAACTTTTTTTTTTTTTTTAATCTTTGAGAAATAAGAAAGAATAAAAATTAAAACATGACATGAATGACATCTTCTTGAATCATTGTTTTGTTCTAGTAAATGTATATAAAAAAAAACCTTATATATTTTTAGATATAATTTAAGATTACCTATTTAATAAAACTCCATCCAAACTTCTACTCATAAATTTAGTTATTATTTGTATACAATTGTTAACATGTAAGAAAATACACGTACAAAATATTTATACTTTTGGTAATACACTAGTCTCGGTTGTTTGACTAAAACAATGCAATCATTGTCCAAACTAAAGAATTTGATTCGAAGCTATCTCCTAAAAGAGGGAGGCTCAATTAGACTTTGTTGTAAGATTCGATCATATCAATTTAAATAGCGTTCTCCACAACTATAAATATCGAACTCCAAAGTATTCACGAGTAAAGTAAGTTTGTTGAAACTATCTATAAAAGTGTTCCAAAGTGAGTTGTGGAGAAGATTTGCCTTAAAATCTAGTTCCAATTAAGGGTGTCAACGATGAAGAAGTGCGGAAAATTTCAGAGGTGGTAGATATAATTTATTTTACAAGCGTGTGGTGAACGGTCTTTTCAGTCTCATAATTTTATATTATTGTGATTAGAAGCTATAAATGACCATTATATTCATTGGTCAGATATTGCAATTGTGAAGAAGTGAAGAAGTTCTCCTTATAGAAGTATATTTGAAGATGCAGGGTGGTATCCATCCCCACAATTTTTGCTACAGAACAAGGTCATGAATAAGGAGGGTATCGATCCTCGTACCTCTCACATGCAAAGCGAGCGCTCTACCATCTGAGCTACATACCCATGATTTTGACATCATAAAACCCTAAATGTCCCATCATCAATAATAGTGAAAATAAAAAAATATCAAAATATTAATAACAAATAGTTTGTTTTGGTGATGCGGGGTATCGATAATTGTGAAAATGAAAAAACATTATAACAAATTAAATACTTTTTTTTGGAGATGCAGGTTATCAATCTCCGTACAACTCGCATGTAAAGCGAGCACTCTACCGTCTAAGCTACATCTTCACAATTATTACGTCACAAAAACATAAATGATTCGTCGTGAATAATAGTGAAATGAAAAAATATCGCAACTCATTATGTCATAAATAAGAAAAAATTGAATAGAAATAAAATATTACATCATAGAACCCTAAATTTCCCATCATCAATAATAGTGAAAATGAAGAAAATCTAGAAATGCAGGGTATCGATCCCCATATCTCTTGCATGCAAAGCAAGTGCTCTACCATCTAAGCTATATCCCCACAATTCTTATATCATAAAGTCCTAAGCATCTCGTCATCTGTAATAGTGAAAATGAAAAACTATCCCAGCTCATTATGTCCTAAATAAGAAAATATTGAAAAGATAAGAAAAAATTGAAAAGAAATAATATATTTAATAATCGATTCAATTGAAGATGCAAGGTAATGATTCCCATACTTTCCACATTGGAAATGAACACCCTAAATGCCCCTTCATCAATAATTGTGAAAATGAAAAAGTATATCTGCATATTATGTCATAAATAAGGAAATATTGAATAGAAATAAAATATTAATAATAAAATAGTTTCTTTTGGAGATGCGAGGTATCGATCCCCGTACCTCTCGCATGCTAAGCCAAGCTACATACCTACAATTCTTGCATCACAAAACCCTAAATTTTCCATCATCAATAACAGTGAAAATAAAGAAATATCGGTACTCAACATGTCATGAATAAGAAAAAATTGAAAAGAAGTAATTTTCAAAATAGTGACATGAAAAATTATCCTGGCTCATTATGTCGTAAATAAGAAAAAATTGAAAAGAAATAATATATTTAGTGATTGATTCATTTTGGAGATGCAAGGTATCAACCTCGTAACTTTCCACATCAGAAGTGAGTGCTCTACTATCTGAGCTACATCCCCACAATTCGTACTACAATCTCTTGAAGGGGCATTTTGAGAATCAAACTCGAGACCTCTCACACCCAAAGCAAGAATCATACCACTAGACCAAATGCCCTTGTTTTACCACTTGAAACATATGTATGAAGCCTTAGGCCTAGGTATTAAGGTCGTATTTTGTCGTATTGTAGGAAACACGTGAAGTCCTTAGATGTAGAATGTGTCTGGGAGAATAAAGCCTTTGGATGGGATGTTAAGAAAGACTATGAGTATTAAGAGCATGATGGTAAGTATAAAATGATGTGGCTTGGAGAATAAAGGCTTGGGATGGGATGTTAAGAAAGACTATGAGTACTAAGAAAGTGATGGTAAGTATAAAATAACGTGTCTTGGAGAATAAAGCCTAGGGATGACATGTTAAGAAAGACTATGAGTATTAAGAGCATGATGGTAAGTATAAAATGTCGAATATGAAGTTAGGTTGATGTCAAATATGAAGAATCACACCACTAAACCAAATGCCTTTTCTTGAACATCCAATATTTTTTAGCTTTTACTCAAATATATTTTCTCTTAGTTGGAGGGCATTGTTATAATATAAAAGGGTTATCAAATAAACCAACAACCCAACAAAAAAAACAAACTAAATCAATTTGGGTTGGATTGATTCGGTTCAGTTCATCCGTTTGTTTGATTTAATTTTTCCATTTTGTCTCGTAGGACAAGAAAATAAAATTGTACTGAATGCAAACTCAATGAAACATAATTGCATTAATAGTACAGGGTTGGAGTCTATAAGCATTTCATGAACTTCAATGCAATTCATGCTTCATTAAAGATGAGATAAACTTTGGGGAACTTTAAATTACTTCATGTGGAGTTTCAATTGCTATATGCTAGTTATCATCTTTAGGATTAACTAATTGGACACGAATTCATGAATTTAGGGAAATTTTTGTGTAATTATCAACTACAACTTATGTTTTCAAATTTTTAGGACATAATTTAGGTAGCTGTTTTTATGAGTCATAAACTTGTTTCTTTGCATAATATGAATTTAGTTGAACTATTATTATCGATAAGATGGAGAAAGAAATTGTCTTTGAAATGACTAATAGACCTAGGTTCATTGTTGTTGTTTTTTAACTTGTGATTTTGTAGAAAGTTTAACTAATATGAACTGTCATGTCACAAGAGTTTTAAGGTAAATCAAGAATATACCCTAAACATCATTCAAGATGACAATAAAATGGAGTTAAATTGAACGCACTTTAGTTTCATGTTTGGCGTGTTTAAAATAAAGCATAATTGTATTAATGATATTGAGCCTAGAGTCTATAAGAATTTAATGATCTTAAGAGAAATTCCTATTTTATTAGAGGATACTAACTTTATTTAAGGTACAAGTAGTTCAAGAAACTGGATTTGAATCTGGTTAAGGAACATCAAGATTTTAAAGTTTTGAGTTCTAGACCAAATTTGTACCTAATTATTACTTTTGATGACTAATTATAAATTTAGAGAAAAATATTTTTGTAAAGATAGATTATTTTGGATGGGTTCGTATGAGGGATCCTTCAAAGGTTGTTATGCAGCTTTATTCTGTCTTTGTGTTTGAGTTTTTTTGTATTTTTTTTTTTTGTAATTCTATCCCAAACACTTTTTTTTTGTTTGGATAAATTTGAACAACACCGTCTTATAATTTAATTTAATTTTATATTTAATGTGGTGTTGTTTTCTCAATCTCATTTTAATTTTACAACATTATTTTATATTAATTTACTTTTTTTTTTATTTGTTTTTATTTGTTTTCACTTTCAATTTTAGTTTCTATTTGTGTTTTGAACCCTTGAAATTTGGGTTGTGATAGATTGGTATCAGAGCAGCCGAATTTTAAATTATATAATTTTTTTCTTAGGATAAAGAGTCGTATATCTCTATGACTCAGCTCAATGACACGTCTCTCCGCGACCAAGTAAGCAGTCTAACCCTATTTTGTAGTATATGATATGCTGTAAAACTTGTATAAATTTATTGTATGTTTTGATTTTCGTGGTAGTTATAAAATGTCCTCGGACGTTATTGTGTCTAGATATGGTGAAGAGGAAAAGAGTGGTCATGAGATATATTACTAGCCTTAGGAAAACAGAGAGTTTTTGTTGCAGAGTGCGAGACATCTAATCCATTAAATTTTGGTACTAGAAATGAAGAAACTGGAGATGGTCCCCAAACGTCTGTATGGACCATTTCCAATCGCACTTTCTTTGGTTCTCTAGCAGATTTTGTGAAGCTAACTCGTTTATATTTTTCCATAACGCAGCTCTCACAAACACCCATATCAATAGATTTTAGCCCTTCTAAAACTCCATTTGCACCCATCATCTTCATTTCTTTGATGCTCATATGTGCAAGTCTATTGACACTACTGTAGGGTTTAAAAACTTGGTTGTTGTTGCTGTTACTTGAATTGGAAACACTCTTAGCAACAACAACCTTGTTTATACACTCTAGTTGGTGTATAGGGTTCCATATTTTAGGTCATGCTACCACCATGACTCCCTTCACAATCTTTCCCAAACTCTTTCTAAACTCGGCTGCATATCCTGTGCTATCCAACTGACCTATAGAGATCAAATTCTTTTTGAGATCAGAAATATTTCTGACATTCTATAATGCCCACCCACTCATTTCCTGTTAGAGTTTATATGTAGACATCTCTCTTCCCTTCAATCTCCAACGTTTTGTTGTCGGCAATATACACCTTCCTAACATTTCCTTATTTGAAATTTTGAAAAAAATCCTTACTTGGAGACGAATGAAACGATGCAACTGAATCTAAAATCCAAAATTCAATTGGGTTATTCACGCTAAGGATTAAAGCATTCTCAGTATGCTGAATATATGGAATTATTGTTATCTTCAAATTTGTGATTTTTCTTTTCTTCAATTTTGTACAATCTGTCTGAAAGTGTTATTTTTCTCCACAATTTCAACACTTTACATTTTGTTTGTTTGGAGATTTTTCACGGTTTCTTAATTTTGATGGCCCATGTTTGTTTGGGCTCTTTGATTTACTTTTTCCTCTTCGATCAACAATGAGAGCATTGTCTGATGAATCTCCAATTTCCCGTTTAGGCTTTCGCTGACCTCTTGAATTTCATTAAATTTCAATTTATTAGATCCTCGTGAATTGTTGATTGCAGCAACAACAGTATACCACGACTCGAGTAAAGATTACATAAAAATCAATGCTTTAATTTCATTTTTTAACATAATTTCCACCCAACTTAATTGACTTACAATCATGTTGAACTAATTTATATGATTTGCAACAAATCGACATTTGTAGATTGAACAACCTCTGCATCAAATACTCCTTGTTCATAGCCGACGTATTTTCGTACATATTTGACAACACCTTCAATAGGCCAGATGTTGTCTTCTCTGTGATGATGTTGAACGTCATGTTTCTGGACAGCGTCAACTAGATTAACCCTACGGCGTGTATGATTAGCCCTCAAAATCATATCTACACCCATCAGAACTAAAATGTCCTAAAATGCACTAAAGGAGAACGTGACCAGTTGTTGTTTATTCACTTTTAGCTTATAACATTGCTCTATTTGAAATTGTTTTTAACGTATTTCCTCGCTCACGTTTTCTAAAATATTTCTTCTAAACGTGATAGGAGTGAGTCGTGCAAGGAAGAAGGATTTTGGTTCGTTTTTTTGTAGAAAATTTGTACCCCTTTCCTAAAACCTTTAGCAGACAACATACCCAAAACAGATGCGCTACACCTCGTCTCACCCCTCCGGAGCATATGGATCCACCCAATCGATGAACACTCAAACCAAACTCGCCCATACTTTTTGGCACAGGGATGCGAGAACCAATCCGAGTAATCTACAATGGGGAGACCCCTTAAAGCAACAAACGAGAATGGCTCGGTTGATAGTAGGGTTAAAGAAAAGGCGAGTATGAAAAGAAGTATCGTGTAACCATCCGTTTAAGCAGCTTCATTCTTTCTTGATCTATGAACCGACTTTATGAAAAAAAATCAGTCTTTCAGCTGAAAGTGTGACTGTTGGGTATGGATAAGCGAACCTCTTGGTTCGGGGGAAACCAGAGATGTTGGCTAAGAAAGCTAAGCAGACAAGTACAGGATGGACAAAATGCACATACAAATTGATTGACATGATCCCTCTCCCTCTTTCTTTGGCTAGTTGGCTAGTTACACGATAAGTGGGAAAGCATACCAAGCAAGGAAAGAAAGGCTGCTCGATCTCCTGTAAGGCCAACCCTCAACGGCGAGCTCACCAGGCAATGCTATAAGTCCAATAGAAGTCCAAGGTTTCGTCTACTACGAACTAGGAAGCTCTTGGAGGATCTAACATGAAATGAGAAATACATTCGATTATGGCAACTAATAGATAACGAACTTTTTGGTAGAAATTGAATGATCCCTTGGCTCGGGCAAGAAAAGAAAAAGGTAGTCGTACTCCTACTTTTTTCGTCGGACGAGAGGAAAGTTTGAGCTGAAAGATTGAATCACACTAGGTAAGAAAGGCGGGCTTAGCAGGTTTCTCCAAACGTATAAACAAAAAGAAGATACGGATACACATACATTCTCGCATGGAAGAACCTAGCTGAACCAGATCAAGGGTCCTAACCTAGTTCGACTGATCTTCTTTGGCTAGCCCCTGCCACTTGTAATGAGGTCAACAAGTATGTGCTTTTTCTTTTCGTTTAGCGAGATAGCGTACCAGCTCTTTCAGCTCATAGCAGTAGTATGAAAAGCGGAATCCTCATCCTGAATCGAGTCCACATTTCCATATGAATCGACATTGGCAAAACCAAGGGCTTCTAGTTTTTTCTTTTACGAAAGCGGATTTAACAGTTTCGATAAAACCAACCTCTTTTAAAGAAAGAGTCGCTCTATCTTGATCATCGTGGATATACGCATCTCCCTCTTTAACTTTGTCTACCATGAAAAGGAAAGTTTTCTCACGATAGGCCCTTCCAGTTGTCGAACGTATTTCGATCAATCGAGAGAGGTATAGAATAGTACAACAAACCAACAAGACAAGAATGGACTTATAAGATGGGCGGTCAGGGAATCGATTTCATTTGTGTTATCCGCGAAGGAAATGATCAAGGAATTCTCTATACACGGCTGAGAGATAACCATAATGTTGCACATCCTGAATAAAGTACCGTAGCCAAGCGAAGCTTTTGAAAATGAAACCGTGTATAACTCAGATCCATTTTCTCTTCAATTCGTAAACTTTAGAACTTATCTTAATTTCGTCTCCAGGTGACTGAGAGAGAATTTGGGCCTGGGGTGCAACCGGTTCGGTCAACAATAAGGTACAAAGAGGATTGATTAAATGGGCTTGAAGTTCCATTATCGTTAGGTCGAAGATCTCTACTAGGTTTAGTGCACTTTGGTAGTTGCGAATGTTTCCGTAATCAAATGTCTTTCTCATTCGACATTCTCTCTTACCAAGCACTCATACTCGCAAGGGTTGAGGAGACAGTCCGTGAGGTAATTGGGCTTCGAGATTGCATATACACGAAAAGAGCTCGCTTTTGACTTTCTACCTCAGCGTTTTGTGCTCGGTTCTGGTTCAGAAAAGGGTCTGATCTCTTTCATTGGAGCACATTGATGCCGAAGGAGTCTTCGGAACCGGTGGAGAGGCTATGATGACTTCAGGCTATTCAAATAGCATGACTGATACCACAAAGAAAGGATATCTAAGTCACACTCGTGGAATTTCTTTTTCATAAACCTGCCTGATGATTGATAAGGTAAGGGATTTTAAAAGACAAAAGAATGACAATTCTATATGATAGAAAAGGAGATTTTTTTTTTTTGAGTGTGTGTGGTTCGAACCTATGGCTCTTTGAAACTTCTTGCATAATTCATTTTGATACAATATACTTGAGACCTCTCACACCCGAAACGATAATCATACACCACTAGACCAAATGCCTTTATAGCAGATCTATAGTTCTTAGTTGCTGTGCCTCAATACATGAAATTTACATAAATTGTGCAT
>NW_019272627.1:0-4459 GCF_002738345.1 Cucurbita maxima | reverse complement strand
TTTAAGGTAAATCAAGAATATACCCTAAACATCATTCAAGATGACAATAAAATGGAGTTAAATTGAACGCACTTTAGTTTCATGTTTGGCGTTTTTAAGATAACTAATTATAAAGATAGATTAAACTCTAAAGCTTTGGTGACGAAACCATGTTTAGACTAGCAGTTTAAAGTCAGGAGATGCGGCCACAGGTGTGATTATTTTGGATGGGTTCGTATGAGGGAGTCTTCAAAGAATTGTTTATTTGACTATAAATGCTCGGTAAGATATTTAGTAAAATGACTCATTTTATTCTTCAAAGAATTGTTTATTTGACTATAAATGCTCGGTAAGATATTTAGTAAAATGACTCATTTTATTGCGTGGAACAATAAAATTGATCTTCCTATAGAATTGTCAATACATTCTACTTTCAATGTTGCTAAGTTGGGTCCCTTTGATGTAGGTGATGATTTTTCTGATTCGAGGACGAATCCTGAAAAGGGGGATGATGATAAGAATCACGGTGTACATTCTACTTTCAATGTTACTGAGTTGAGTTCTTTTGATGTAGGTGATGATTTTTCTGATTCGAGGACGAATCCTTTTGAAGAGGGGGATGATGATAAGAATCAGGGTATTCCAACTGGACCTATTACACAACCCAAGGCCAAGAACATTCAACAAGCATTCATACTTCATCTACAAAATTGGATAGGCTAGGTTCCACCGTCATTTCATAAGTAAATATTTGCACGGTTGAAGTAGCGGATGAAGTTGCAAGCATCATTTCATGAGTGGTTAGAAAAATTTATTTATTATTTTAGTTTCATAAAGTTTGTAATGCTCAAATTGACTTCGTCTTCTGTGGAGATTTAAAGGATCGAGATTAAATCACGGGCACGAACTTTTTTTGTGGGGAGACTATAACTACCCACAAATTATTATGTAAAAACATATTTGTGATCAATGAAATTGATCTCTTAAGTTGAGAGGTCCCCCTTATAGAAATCTTAGCATATCTTTGTCGTTTTTAAGTTTCATGCAATTCTTGTGGTAGATTGCATCTGAGTTATTCAATCAAGCCTTGATCAAGTTCGATTGTGAAGTGACTCAATTTAGAAAAAGGTTTCAAATCTTGCTTCTCACTCTTGGATCTCATAATCTAATTCTAGCTTTATATCTTGGTTTATCCAAATTTTGTATAAGAAGGTGTTAATTTCTTTAATACAAGCGTTCTTGCTTCTACAAAAGCTTGGCTCGTTGGGCTAAAGATTACGGTTGGTCTATCATCCTTCAACGGGATCTTCTATCCCCATGACTTGCTCTGATGCGGTCGTTCTTCTAACGCAGGTGACACATCCAGTTGTCGAGATTGGTAATGTGAGTTTTTAACCCATCCATTGAGGTTCTTGGAATGATTCTATAACTTATCATTTCCATGTTGGGAGTTGGATCATGGGTCTTGTGCGAAGGAATCCTTGGTTTACCGCCGCTTCGAGTTGAAGGAAGTGTCAAAAGGCTAGTTTTTTTTTCAATTTTATTGATTTGTTTGAGTGATTTTATTTGATTTTATTTCAATTTGTCAAACTCACTCGGGTGCTCATCTCAATCATTTCAGCCTTGTTGGCGTTCAATAAGAGAGACCTTGGAAATAACTGGTAACTGTTCAACTGGATTATCACATTAACAATTTGAATCAAATAAAGTGACATTAACCATTTGAATCACCTTAACCCCACTTGTTGAACTTGACCAAATGTCTATAACATAGCACTAACAAACGTACAAAGTAATACAAACAAAGGTACAAAGTAACACTAACAAAGGTACAAAGTTCATAAAAGGTTTTTTTAATCTAAAATACCATTGAACTTGACCATTATAGTGCCTCTCAAACGTAGGTAAAGTTTAAATTCGAGTCTCCTTGTCAAACTCACTCGGGTGCTCATCTCAACCATGATGGCGTTTCACAAGAGAGACCTAAAAAATAGCCGGATTATCGCATTAACCATTTGAATCACCTCAACCCCACTTGTTGAAATTGAAACAAATATCTATAACATAACACTAACATAGGTACGATGTTCATAAAAGTCTTTTTAATCTAAGATACTATTGAACTTGACCATTAAAGTGCCTCTCAAACTTAGGCAAAGTTTAAATATAATTGGTGACAAAAGATGAAACTATAAAATAAAAAGAAATAAGAAAATAATATTCCATTTCAGAGAATTAAACCAGAATCTCCTATGTGAAAGCAAAATATACAAACCGTAGGACAACAATGAATTTTAAGTGTAGTTGTCTTGGAGTCTTTTGTCTAATCGCTAATGAGTTTTACTATAATGTTTTGGGTAATGTCTAACTCTTCGACACGTCCTTTCATGTGTGTGATAGAATTCTCAGAGTTACCGAGACTATTCGAGCTGTTCGATCGTTTGGCGCTTTCTTCAAAAGGATCAACATCAAACATCGAGTCCTTGATTGGCAACCCATCTAGAGGAGCGTCGATTGCATTGATTCCATCAACAGTCTTCCCATGAGTTTATGGTGCATGACCCTTTTTTTTTACCATTCACCTTCGAGCGCCACCATAGTTTTGCATCGTCCATGAGATGCATTGCGACCAACGTAACTCTTAGGTTCTATGAGCAAGTTCCAGTAATCTTCGAGTATTGTTCTACGTCAAAAATAAATCTTTTTAATTCCTTAGCATCCCGGTTTCCATTTAAGGGGTTGTGTTCTTGGATTTTAAGTTTTTTAAGGCCACATGAACTTGGCTTGAGCTGTGGTTCTCTACAGCCCAACTTGTCAAACTCACTCGGGTGCTCATCTCAACCATGATGTCGTTCAATAAGAGAGACCGCGAAAACGACTGGATTATCGCATTAACCATTTGAATCACCTGCTCATCTCAACCATGATGTCGTTCAACAAGAGAGACCTCGAAAACGACTGGATTATCGCATTAACCATTTGAATCAACTCAACCCCACTTGTTGAAATTGTACCAAATATCTATAACATAACTCTAACAAAGGTACCAAGTTCATAAAAGTCTTTTTAATCTAAGATAGAAACTGTAAAATAAAATGAAATAAGAAAAATAATATTTCATTGACAGGAATCGAACCCAAGTCTCCTCAATGAAAGCCAGATATCCTAACCTCTAGATGACAATGGATTTTTGGTGAGAATGTCCTGAAGTCTTTTGTCAGATCGCTGAAGAGTTTTAACATGATCTTTTGCTTAATGTCTAACTCTTCGACACGTTCTTCCTTGTGTGTGTTAGAGTTCTCAGAGCTACCAGGATGCTTCGAGCTGTTCGATTATGTGGCTCTTTCTTCAGAAGAGTCAACATCAAATGTTAGGTCTTTGATTGGCAACCCATCCGGGGAGCATTGATTGCATCGATTCCATCAACGATCTTCCCATGAGTTTATGGTGCATGACCCATTTTATATACCATTCACCTTCGAGCACTATCATACTGTTGCATCGTCCATGAGATGCATTGCGGCTAACGTAACTCTCAGGTCGTATGAGAAAGTTCTTGTAGCCCTCAACTCTCAGGTCGTATGGTAGAGTTCTTAGAGCTACCGCGACATTTTGAGGTGTTCAATCGTTGGTTTTTTCTTCAAAAGAGTCAACATCAAACCTCAGGTCTTTAATTGGCAACCCATCCAGGGGAGCGTCGATTGGATCGATTCCATCAACGGTCTTCCCATGAGTTTATGGTGCATGACCCATTTTTTATATCATCCACCTTCGAGCGCCATCGTCCATGAGATGCATTGTGGCCAACGTAACTCTTAGGTCCTACGAGCAAGTTCGTGTAACCTTCAAGTATTGTTCTACGTCAAAAATAAAGTTTTTTAATTCCTTAGAATCCGAGTTCCCATTTAAGGGTTTGTGTTTTTGGATTTTAAGTTTGTTAAGCCCAAAATGAGCTTGGCTTGGGGTGGGGTTCTCTACGACCCTCCTTGTCAAACTCACTTGGGTGCTCATCTCAGTCATCTCAGCCATGATGGCGTTCAACAAAAGAGACCTTGAAAATGACCGGATTATCACATTAACCATTTGAATCACCTCAACCTTACTTGTTGAAATTGAACCAAATATCTATGACATAACCCTATTAAAGGTTCAAAGTTCATAAAAGTCTTTTTAATCTAAGATAACTTGATCATTATAGTGACACTCAAACCAAGTTCATAAGAGTCTTTTGAATTTAAGATACTATTGAACTCATCCATTATAATGCTTCTCAAAACCTAGGTAAAGTTTAAATATGAAACTATAAAATAAAAGAAATAAGAAAATAAAATTTCATTGTCGAGAATCAAACTTGGGTCTCCTCGATGAAAGCAAGATCTTCTATGTAATGTCTAACTCTTCGACACATTTTTTTTATGAGTGTAATAGAGTTCTCAGAGCTACCGCCACATTTCTTGTTCTTCGATCATGTGTCTCTTTC
>NW_019272626.1:0-16307 GCF_002738345.1 Cucurbita maxima | reverse complement strand
TTACTCTTTTGATGGACTCCGTTTGTTCGAAATTGTATTCTACATCATCAAGCCTAATCATTCCCCACAAAACTTTTTAAAAATGTCGATCGTGACTCGGTTTTTTTAGCACGTACTTCAATCATCCCAGATTGGAGTTTCGGAAATAGGGTTCGATTTGAAGAACTCCTTTACTGTTTTGATGCACTCCGTTTCTTCGAAAATCTATTCTAAATCATCAAGCCTAATCATTCCCCACAAAAGTTTTGAAAAACGTCGACCATGACTCAGTTTTTTTAAAACGTACTTCAAACGTCCCAGATTTGGGTTTTCGAAGTAAGGTTCGATTTGAAGAACTCCTTTACTGTTTTGATGCACTCCGTTTCTTCGAAAATCTATTCTAAATCATCAAGCCTAATCATTCCCCACAAAACTTTTTAAAAATGTCGATCGTGACTCGGTTTTTTTAGCACGTACTTCAAACGTCCCAGATTTGGGTTTCGAAAATAGGGTTCGATATGAAGCACTCTTTTACTGTTTTGATGCGCTCCGTTTGTTCGAAATTGTATTCTAAATCATCAAGCCTAATCATTCCCCACAAATGTTTTGAAAAACGTCGACCGTGACTCAGTTTTTTTAAAACGTACTTCAAACGTCCCAGATTTGGGTTTTCGAAGTAGGGTTCGATTTGAAGAACTCCTTTACTGTTTTGATGCACTCCGTTTCTTCGAAAATCTATTCTAAATCATCAAGCCTAATCATTCCCCACAAAACTTTTTAAAAATGTCGATCGTGACTCGGTTTTTTTAGCACGTACTTCAAACGTCCCAGATTTGGGTTTCCGAAGTAGGGTTCGATTTGAAGGACTCTTTTACTGTTTTGATGCACTCCGTTTGTTGGAAATTCTGTTCTAAATCATCAACCGTAAACATTCCTCACAAAACTTTAGAAAAACGTCGACCGTGACTCGGTTTTTTTAGCACGTACTTCAAACGTCCCAGATTTGGGTTTCCGAAGTACGGTTCGATTTGAAGCACTCTTTTACTGTTTTGATGCACTCCGTTTGTTCGAAATTGTATTCTACATCATCAAGCCTAATCATTCCCCACAAAAGTTTTGAAAAACGTCGACCGTGACTCAGTTTTTTTAAAACGTACTTCAAACGTCCCAGATTTGGGTTTCCGAAGTAGGGTTCGATTTGAAGAACTCCTTTATTGTTTTGATGCACTCCGTTTCTTCTAAAATCTATTCTAAATCATCAAGCCTAATCATTCCCCACAAAACTTTTTAAAAATGTCGATCGTGACTCGGTTTTTTTAGCACGTACTTCAAACGTCCCAGATTTGGGTTTCCGAAGTAGGGTTCGATTTGAAGGACTCTTTTACTGTTTTGATGCACTCCGATTGTTAAAAATTCTGTTCTAAATCATCAACCGTAAACATGCCTCACAAAACTTTAGAAAAACGTCGACCGTGACTCGGTTTTTTTAGCACGTACTTCAAACGTCCCAGATTTGGGTTTCCGAAGTACGGTTCGATTTGAAGCACTCTTTTACTGTTTTGATGCACTCCGTTTGTTCGAAATTGTATTCTACATCATCAAGCCTAATCATTCCCCACAAATGTTTTGAAAAACGTCGACCGTGACTCAGTTTTTTTAAAACGTACTTCAAACGTCCCAGATTTGGGTTTCCGAAGTAGGGTTCGATTTGAAGAACTCCTTTATTGTTTTGATGCACTCCGTTTCTTCTAAAATCTATTATAAATCATCAAGCCTAATCATTCCCCACAAAACTTTTTAAAAATGTCGATCGTGACTCGGTTTTTTTAGCACGTACTTCAAACGTCCCAGATTTGGGTTTCCGAAGTAGGGTTCGATTTGAAGGACTCTTTTACTGTTTTGATGCACTCCGTTTCTTCGAAAATCTATTCTAAATCATCAAGCCTAATCATTCCCCACAAAACTTTTTAAAAATTTCGATCGTGACTCGGTTTTTGTAGCACGTACTTCAAACGTCCCAGATTTGGGTTTCCGAAGTACGGTTCGATTTGAAGCACTCTTTTACTGTTTTGATGCACTCCGTTTGTTCGAAATTGTATTCTACATCATCAAGCCTAATCATTCCCCACAAAAGTTTTGAAAAACGTCGACCGTGACTCAGTTTTTTTAAAACGTACTTCAAACGTCCCAGATTTGGGTTTTCGAAGTAGGGTTCGATTTGATGAACTCCTTTACTGTTTTGATGCACTCCGTTTCTTCGAAAATATATTCTAAATCATCAAGCCTAATCATTCCCCACAAAACTTTTTAAAAATGTCGATCGTGACTCGGTTTTTTTAGCACGTACTTCAAACGTCCCAGATTTGGGTTTCCGAAGTAGGGTTCGATTTGAAGGACTCTTTTACTGTTTTGATGCACTCCGATTGTTGGAAATTCTGTTCTAAATCATCATTCGTAAACATTCCTCACAAAACTTTAGAAAAACGTCGACCGTGACTCGGTTTTTTTTGCACGTACTTCAATCGTCCCAGATTTGAGTTTCGAAAATAGGGTTCGATATGAAGCACTCTTTTACTGTTTTGATGCACTCCGTTTCTTCGAAATTGTATTCTAAATTATCAAGCCTAATCATTCCCCACAAATGTTTTGAAAATCGTCGACCGTGACTCAGTTTTTTTAAAACGTACTTCAAACGTCCCAGATTTTGGTTTTCGAAGTAGGGTTCGATTTGAAGAACTCCTTTACTGTTTTGATGCACTCCGTTTCTTCTAAAATCTATTCTAAATCATCAAGCCTAATCATTCCCCACAAAACTTTTTAAAAATGTCGATCGTGACTCTGTTTTTTTAGCACGTACTTCAAACGTCCCAGATTTGGGTTTCCGAAGTAGGGTTCGATTTGAAGGACTCTTTTACTCTTTTGATGGACTCCGTTTGTTCGAAATTGTATTCTACATCATCAAGCCTAATCATTCCCCACAAAACTTTTTAAAAATGTCGATCGTGACTCGGTTTTTTTAGCACGTACTTCAATCGTCCCAGATTGGAGTTTCGGAAATAAGGTTCGATTTGAAGAACTCCTTTACTGTTTTGATGCACTCCGTTTCTTCGAAAATCTATTCTAAATCGTCAAGCCTAATCATTCCCCACAAAACTTTTTAAAAATGTCGATCGTGACTCGGTTTTTTTAGCACGTACTTCAAACGTCCCAGATTTGGGTTTCCGAAGTAGGGTTCGATTTGAAGGACTCTTTTACTGTTTTGATGCACTCCGTTTGTTGGAAATTCTGTTCTAAATCATCAACCGTAAACATTCCTCACAAAACTTTAGAAAAACGTCGACCGTGACTCGGTTTTTTTAGCACGTACTTCAAACGTCCCAGATTTGGGTTTCCGAAGTACGGTTCGATTTGAAGCACTCTTTTACTGTTTTGATGCACTCCGTTTGTTCGAAATTGTATTCTACATCATCAAGCCTAATCATTCCCCACAAAAGTTTTGAAAAACGTCGACCGTGACTCAGTTTTTTTAAAACGTACTTCAAACGTCCCAGATTTGGGTTTTCGAAGTAGGGTTCGATTTGATGAACTCCTTTACTGTTTTGATGCACTCCGTTTCTTCGAAAATCTATTCTAAATCATCAAGCCTAATCATTCCCCACAAAACTTTTTAAAAATGTCGATCGTGACTCGGTTTTTTTAGCACGTACTTCAAACGTCCCAGATTTGGGTTTCCGAAGTAGGGTTCGATTTGAAGGACTCTTTTACTGTTTTGATGCACTCCGTTTGTTGGAAATTCTGTTCTAAATCATCAACCGTAAACATTCCTCACAAAACTTTAGAAAAACGTCGACCGTGACTCGGTTTTTTTAGCACGTACTTCAAACGTCCCAGATTTGGGTTTCCGAAGTACGGTTCGATTTGAAGCACTCTTTTACTGTTTTGATGCACTCCGTTTGTTCGAAATTGTATTCTACATCATCAAGCCTAATCATTCCCCACAAAAGTTTTGAAAAACGTCGACCGTGACTCAGTTTTTTTAAAACGTACTTCAAACGTCCCAGATTTGGGTTTTCGAAGTAGGGTTCGATTTGAAGAACTCCTTTACTGTTTTGATGCACTCCGTTTCTTCGAAAATCTATTCTAAATCATCAAGCCTAATCATTCCCCACAAAACTTTTTAAAAATGTCGATCGTGACTCGGTTTTTTTAGCACGTACTTCAAACGTCCCAGATTTGGGTTTCCGAAGTAGGGTTCGATTTGAAGGACTCTTTTACTGTTTTGATGCACTCCGTTTGTTGGAAATTCTGTTCTAAATCATCAACCGTAAACATTCCTCACAAAACTTTAGAAAAACGTCGACCGTGACTCGGTTTTTTTAGCACGTACTTCAAACGTCCCAGATTTGGGTTTCCGAAGTACGGTTCGATTTGAAGCACTCTTTTACTGTTTTGATGCACTCCGTTTGTTCGAAATTGTATTCTACATCATCAAGCCTAATCATTCCCCACAAAAGTTTTGAAAAACGTCGACCGTGACTCAGTTTTTTTAAAACGTACTTCAAACGTCCCAGATTTGGGTTTTCGAAGTAGGGTTCGATTTGAAGAACTCCTTTACTGTTTTGATGCACTCCGTTTCTTCGAAAATCTATTCTAAATCATCAAGCCTAATCATTCCCCACAAAACTTTTTAAAAATGTCGATCGTGACTCGGTTTTTTGAGCACGTACTTCAAACGTCCCAGATTTGGGTTTCCGAAGTAGGGTTCGATTTGAAGGACTCTTTTACTGTTTTGATGCACTCCGTTTGTTGGAAATTCTGTTCTAAATCATCAACCGTAAACATTCCTCACAAAACTTTAGAAAAACGTCGACCGTGACTCGGTTTTTTTAGCACGTACTTCAAACGTCCCAGATTTGGGTTTCCGAAGTACGGTTCGATTTGAAGCACTCTTTTACTGTTTTGATGCACTCCGTTTGTTCGAAATTGTATTCTACATCATCAAGCCTAATCATTCCCCACAAAAGTTTTGAAAAACGTCGACCGTGACTCAGTTTTTTTAAAACGTACTTCAAACGTCCCAGATTTGGGTTTTCGAAGTAGGGTTCGATTTGATGAACTCCTTTACTGTTTTGATGCACTCCGTTTCTTCGAAAATCTATTCTAAATCATCAAGCCTAATCATTCCCCACAAAACTTTTTAAAAATGTCGATCGTGACTCGGTTTTTTTAGCACGTACTTCAAACGTCCCAGATTTGGGTTTCCGAAGTAGGGTTCGATTTGAAGGACTCTTTTACTGTTTTGATGCACTCCGTTTGTTGGAAATTCTGTTCTAAATCATCAACCGTAAACATTCCTCACAAAACTTTAGAAAAACGTCGACCGTGACTCGGTTTTTTTAGCACGTACTTCAAACGTCCCAGATTTGGGTTTCCGAAGTACGGTTCGATTTGAAGCACTCTTTTACTGTTTTGATGCACTCCGTTTGTTCGAAATTGTATTCTACATCATCAAGCCTAATCATTCCCCACAAAAGTTTTGAAAAACGTCGACCGTGACTCAGTTTTTTTAAAACGTACTTCAAACGTCCCAGATTTGGGTTTTCGAAGTAGGGTTCGATTTGAAGAACTCCTTTACTGTTTTGATGCACTCCGTTTCTTCGAAAATCTATTCTAAATCATCAAGCCTAATCATTCCCCACAAAACTTTTTAAAAATGTCGATCGTGACTCGGTTTTTTTAGCACGTACTTCAAACGTCCCAGATTTGGGTTTCCGAAGTAGGGTTCGATTTGAAGGACTCTTTTACTGTTTTGATGCACTCCGTTTGTTGGAAATTCTGTTCTAAATCATCAACCGTAAACATTCCTCACAAAACTTTAGAAAAACGTCGACCGTGACTCGGTTTTTTTAGCACGTACTTCAAACGTCCCAGATTTGGGTTTCCGAAGTACGGTTCGATTTGAAGCACTCTTTTACTGTTTTGATGCACTCCGTTTGTTCGAAATTGTATTCTACATCATCAAGCCTAATCATTCCCCACAAAAGTTTTGAAAAACGTCGACCGTGACTCAGTTTTTTTAAAACGTACTTCAAACGTCCCAGATTTGGGTTTTCGAAGTAGGGTTCGATTTGAAGAACTCCTTTACTGTTTTGATGCACTCCGTTTCTTCGAAAATCTATTCTAAATCATCAAGCCTAATCATTCCCCACAAAACTTTTTAAAAATGTCGATCGTGACTCGGTTTTTTGAGCACGTACTTCAAACGTCCCAGATTTGGGTTTCCGAAGTAGGGTTCGATTTGAAGGACTCTTTTACTGTTTTGATGCACTCCGTTTGTTGGAAATTCTGTTCTAAATCATCAACCGTAAACATTCCTCACAAAACTTTAGAAAAACGTCGACCGTGACTCGGTTTTTTTAGCACGTACTTCAAACGTCCCAGATTTGGGTTTCCGAAGTACGGTTCGATTTGAAGCACTCTTTTACTGTTTTGATGCACTCCGTTTGTTCGAAATTGTATTCTACATCATCAAGCCTAATCATTCCCCACAAAAGTTTTGAAAAACGTCGACCGTGACTCAGTTTTTTTAAAACGTACTTCAAACGTCCCAGATTTGGGTTTTCGAAGTAGGGTTCGATTTGATGAACTCCTTTACTGTTTTGATGCACTCCGTTTCTTCGAAAATCTATTCTAAATCATCAAGCCTAATCATTCCCCACAAAACTTTTTAAAAATGTCGATCGTGACTCGGTTTTTTTAGCACGTACTTCAAACGTCCCAGATTTGGGTTTCCGAAGTAGGGTTCGATTTGAAGGACTCTTTTACTGTTTTGATGCACTCCGTTTGTTGGAAATTCTGTTCTAAATCATCAACCGTAAACATTCCTCAC
Organism: Cucurbita maxima; assembly: GCF_002738345.1. Lineage (NCBI taxonomy): Eukaryota > Viridiplantae > Streptophyta > Magnoliopsida > Cucurbitales > Cucurbitaceae > Cucurbita > Cucurbita maxima. The sequence goes on along the minus strand of NW_019272626.1, from coordinate 9,439 downwards.
AAAACTTTAGAAAAACGTCGACCGTGACTCGGTTTTTTTAGCACGTACTTCAAACGTCCCAGATTTGGGTTTCCGAAGTACGGTTCGATTTGAAGCACTCTTTTACTGTTTTGATGCACTCCGTTTGTTCGAAATTGTATTCTACATCATCAAGCCTAATCATTCCCCACAAAAGTTTTGAAAAACGTCGACCGTGACTCAGTTTTTTTAAAACGTACTTCAAACGTCCCAGATTTGGGTTTTCGAAGTAGGGTTCGATTTGAAGAACTCCTTTACTGTTTTGATGCACTCCGTTTCTTCGAAAATCTATTCTAAATCATCAAGCCTAATCATTCCCCACAAAACTTTTTAAAAATGTCGATCGTGACTCGGTTTTTTTAGCACGTACTTCAAACGTCCCAGATTTGGGTTTCCGAAGTAGGGTTCGATTTGAAGGACTCTTTTACTGTTTTGATGCACTCCGTTTGTTGGAAATTCTGTTCTAAATCATCAACCGTAAACATTCCTCACAAAACTTTAGAAAAACGTCGACCGTGACTCGGTTTTTTTAGCACGTACTTCAAACGTCCCAGATTTGGGTTTCCGAAGTACGGTTCGATTTGAAGCACTCTTTTACTGTTTTGATGCACTCCGTTTGTTCGAAATTGTATTCTACATCATCAAGCCTAATCATTCCCCACAAAAGTTTTGAAAAACGTCGACCGTGACTCAGTTTTTTTAAAACGTACTTCAAACGTCCCAGATTTGGGTTTTCGAAGTAGGGTTCGATTTGATGAACTCCTTTACTGTTTTGATGCACTCCGTTTCTTCGAAAATCTATTCTAAATCATCAAGCCTAATCATTCCCCACAAAACTTTTTAAAAATGTCGATCGTGACTCGGTTTTTTTAGCACGTACTTCAAACGTCCCAGATTTGGGTTTCCGAAGTAGGGTTCGATTTGAAGGACTCTTTTACTGTTTTGATGCACTCCGTTTGTTGGAAATTCTGTTCTAAATCATCAACCGTAAACATTCCTCACAAAACTTTAGAAAAACGTCGACCGTGACTCGGTTTTTTTAGCACGTACTTCAAACGTCCCAGATTTGGGTTTCCGAAGTACGGTTCGATTTGAAGCACTCTTTTACTGTTTTGATGCACTCCGTTTGTTCGAAATTGTATTCTACATCATCAAGCCTAATCATTCCCCACAAAAGTTTTGAAAAACGTCGACCGTGACTCAGTTTTTTTAAAACGTACTTCAAACGTCCCAGATTTGGGTTTTCGAAGTAGGGTTCGATTTGAAGAACTCCTTTACTGTTTTGATGCACTCCGTTTCTTCGAAAATCTATTCTAAATCATCAAGCCTAATCATTCCCCACAAAACTTTTTAAAAATGTCGATCGTGACTCGGTTTTTTTAGCACGTACTTCAAACGTCCCAGATTTGGGTTTCCGAAGTAGGGTTCGATTTGAAGGACTCTTTTACTGTTTTGATGCACTCCGTTTGTTGGAAATTCTGTTCTAAATCATCAACCGTAAACATTCCTCACAAAACTTTAGAAAAACGTCGACCGTGACTCGGTTTTTTTAGCACGTACTTCAAACGTCCCAGATTTGGGTTTCCGAAGTACGGTTCGATTTGAAGCACTCTTTTACTGTTTTGATGCACTCCGTTTGTTCGAAATTGTATTCTACATCATCAAGCCTAATCATTCCCCACAAAAGTTTTGAAAAACGTCGACCGTGACTCAGTTTTTTTAAAACGTACTTCAAACGTCCCAGATTTGGGTTTTCGAAGTAGGGTTCGATTTGAAGAACTCCTTTACTGTTTTGATGCACTCCGTTTCTTCGAAAATCTATTCTAAATCATCAAGCCTAATCATTCCCCACAAAACTTTTTAAAAATGTCGATCGTGACTCGGTTTTTTTAGCACGTACTTCAATCGTCCCAGATTTGAGTTTCGGAAATAGGGTTCGATTTGAAGAACTCCTTTACTATTTTGATGCACTCCGTTTCTTCGATAATCTATTCTAAATCATCAAGCCTAATCATTCCCCACAAAAGTTTTGAAAAACGTCGACCGTGACTCGGTTTTTTTAGCACGTACTTCAATCGTCCCAGATTTGAGTTTCGAAAATAGGGTTCGATATGAAGCACTCTTTTACTGTTTTGATGCACTCCGTTTGTTCGAAATTGTATTCTACATCATCAAGCCTAATCATTCCCCACAAAAGTTTTGAAAAACGTCGACCGTGACTCGGTTTTTTTAGCACGTACTTCAAACGTCCCAGATTTGGGTTTCCGAAGTAGGGTTCGATTTGATGCACTCTGTTACTATTTTGATGCACTCCGTTTCTTCGAAAATCTATTCTAAATCATCAAACCTAATCATTCCCCACAAAACTTTTTAAAAATGTCGATCGTGACTCGGTTTTTTTAGCACGTACTTCAAACGTCCCAGATTTGGGTTTCCGAAGTAGGGTTCGATTTGAAGGACTCGTTTACTGTTTTGATGCACTCCGATTGTTGGAAATTCTGTTCTAAATCATCAACCGTAAACATTCCTCACAAAACTTTTGAAAAACGTCGACCATGACTCGGTTTTTTTAGCACGTACTTCAATCGTCCCAGATTTGAGTTTCGAAAATAGGGTTCGATTTTGACTCGGTTTTTTTAGCACGTACTTCAATCGTCCCAGATTTGAGTTTCGAAAATAGGGTTCGATTTGAAGAACTCCTTTACAGTTTTGATGCACTCCGATTCTTCGAAAATCTATTCTAAATCATCAAGCCTAATCATTCCCCACAAAACTTTTTAAAAATGTCGATCGTGACTCGGTTTTTTTAGCACGTACTTCAAACGTCCCAGATTTGGGTTTCCGAAGTAGGGTTCGATTTGAAGGACTCTTTTACTGTTTTGATGCACTCCGTTTGTTGGAAATTCTGTTCTAAATCATCAACCGTAAACATTCCTCACAAAACTTTAGAAAAACGTCGACCGTGACTCGGTTTTTTTAGCACGTACTTCAAACGTCCCAGATTTGGGTTTCCGAAGTACGGTTCGATTTGAAGCACTCTTTTACTGTTTTGATGCACTCCGTTTGTTCGAAATTGTATTCTAAATCATCAAGCCTAATCATTCCCCACAAAAGTTTTGAAAAACGTCGACCGTGACTCAGTTTTTTTAAAACGTACTTCAAACGTCCCAGATTTGGGTTTTCGAAGTAGGGTTCGATTTGAAGAACTCCTTTACTGTTTTGATGCACTCCGTTTCTTCGAAAATCTATTCTAAATCATCAAGCCTAATCATTCCCCACAAAACTTTTTAAAAATGTCGATCGTGACTAGTTTTTTTAGCACGCACTTCAAACGTCCCAGATTTGGGTTTCCGAAGTAGGGTTCGATTTGAAGAACTCCTTTACTGTTTTGATGCACTCAGTTTCTTCTAAAATCTATTCTAAATCATCAAGCCTAATCATTCCCCACAAAACTTTTTAAAAATGTCGATCGTGACTCGGTTTTTTTAGCACGTACTTCAATCGTCCCAGATTTGAGTTTCGAAAATAGGGTTCGATATGAAGCACTCTTTTACTGTTTTGATGCACTCCGTTTGTTCGAAATTGTATTCTAAATCATCAAGCCTAATCATTCCCCACAAATGTTTTGAAAAACGTCGACCGTGACTCAGTTTTTTTAAAACGTACTTCAAACGTCCCAGATTTGGGTTTTCGAAGTAGGGTTCGATTTGAAGAACTCCTTTATTGTTTTGATGCACTCCGTTTCTTCGAAAATTTATTCTAAATAATCAAGCCTAATCATTCCCCACAAAACGTTTTAAAAATGTCGATCGTGACTCGGTTTTTTTAGCACGTACTTCAAACGTCCCAGATTTGGGTTTCCGAAGTAGGGTTCGATTTGAAGGACTCTTTTACTCTTTTGATGGACTCCGTTTGTTCGAAATTGTATTCTACATCATCAAGCCTAATCATTCCCCACAAAACTTTTTAAAAATGTCGATCGTGACTCGGTTATTTTAGCACGTACTTCAAACGTCCCAGATTTGGATTTCCGAATTAGGGTTCGATTTGAAGGACTCTTTTACTGTTTTGATGCACTCTGATTGTTGCAAATTCTGTTCTAAATCATCAAGATTTGAAGGACTCTTTTACTGTTTTGATGCACTCTGATTGTTGCAAATTCTGTTCTAAATCATCAATCGTAAACATTCCTCACAAAACTTTAGAAAAACGTCGACCGTGACTCGGTTTTTTTAGCATGTACTTCAATCGTCCCAGATATGAGTTTCGAAAATAGGGTTCGATATGAAGCACTCTTTTACTGTTTTGATGCACTCCGTTTGTTCGAAATTGTATTCTAAATCATCAAGCCTAATCATTCCCCACAAAACTTTTTAAAAATGTCGATCGTGACTCGGTTTTTTTAGCATGTACTTCAATCGTCCCAGATATGAGTTTCGAAAATAGGGTTCGATATGAAGCACTCTTTTACTGTTTTGATGCACTCCGTTTGTTCGAAATTGTATTCTAAATCATCAAGCCTAATCTTTCCCCACAAATGTTTTGAAAAACGTCGACCGTGACTCAGTTTTTTTAAAACGTACTTCAAACGTCCCAGATTTGGGTTTTCGAAGTAGGGTTCGATTTGAAGAACTCCTTTACTGTTTTGATGCACTCCGTTTCTTCGAAAATCTATTCTAAATCATCAAGCCTAATCATTCCCCACAAAACTTTTTAAAAATGTCGATCGTGACTCGGTTTTTTTAGCACGTACTTCAAACGTCCCAGATTTGGGTTTCCGAAGTAGGGTTCGATTTGAAGGACTCTTTTACTGTTTTGATGCACTCCGATTGTTGGAAATTCTGTTCTAAATCATCAACCGTAAACATTCCTCACAAAACTTTAGAAAAACGTCGACCGTGACTCGGTTTTTTTAGCACGTACTTCAAACGTCCCAGATTTGGGTTTCCGAAGTACGGTTCGATTTGAAGCACTCTTTTACTGTTTTGATGCACTCCGTTTGTTCGAAATTGTATTCTAAATCATCAAGCCTAATCTTTCCCCACAAATGTTTTGAAAAACGTCGACCGTGACTCAGTTTTTTTAAAACGTACTTCAAACGTCCCAGATTTTGGTTTTCGAAGTAGGGTTCGATTTGAAGAACTCCTTTACTGTTTTGATGCACTCCGTTTCTTCTAAAATCTATTCTAAATCATTAAGCCTAATCATTCCCCACAAAACTTTTTAAAAATGTCGATCGTGACTCTATTTTTTTAGCACGTACTTCAAACGTCCCAGATTTGGGTTTCCGAAGTAGGGTTCGATTTGAAGGACTCTTTTACTGTTTTGATGCACTCCGATTGTTGGAAATTCTGTTCTAAATCATCAACAGTAAACATTCCTCACAAAACTTTAGAAAAACGTCGAATGTGACTCGGTTTTTTTAGCACGTACTTCAATCGTCCCAGATTTGAGTTTCGAAAATAGGGTTCGATATGAAGTACTCTTTTACTGTTTTGATGCACTCCGTTTGTTCGAAATTGTATTCTAAATCATCAAGCCTAATCATTCCCCACAAATGTTTTGAAAAACGTCGACCGTGACTCGGTTTTTTAAAAACGTACTTCAAACGTCCCAGATTTGGGTTGTTTTGAAAAACGTCGACCGTGACTCGGTTTTTTAAAAACGTACTTCAAACGTCCCAGATTTGGGTTTTCGAAGTACGGTTCGATTTGAAGAACTCCTTTACTGTTTTGATGCACTCCGTTTCTTCTAAAACCTATTCTAAATCATCAAGCCTAATTATTCCCCACAAAACTTTTTAAAAATGTCGATCGTGACTCGGTTTTTTTAGCATGTACTTCAAACGTCCCAGATTTGGATTTCCGAAGTAGGGTTCGATTTGAAGGACTCTTTTACTATTTTGATGGACTCCGTTTGTTCAAAATTGTATTCTACATCATCAAGCCTAATCATTCCCCACAAAACTTTTTAAAAATGTCGATCGTGACTCGGTTTTTTTAGCACGTACTTCAATCGTCCCAGATTTGAGTTTCGGAAATAGGGTTCGATTTGAAGAACTCCTTTACTATTTTGATGCACTCCGTTTTTTCGAAAATCTATTCTAAATCATCAAGCCTAATCATTCCCCACAAAAGTTTTGAAAAACGTCGACCGTGACTCAGTTTTTTTAAAACGTACTTCAAACGTCCCAGATTTGGGTTTTCGAAGTAGGGTTCGATTTGAAGAACTCCTTTACTGTTTTGATGCACTCCGTTTCTTCGAAAATCTATTCTAAATCATCAAGCCTAATCATTCCCCACAAAACTTTTTAAAAATGTCGATCGTGACTCGGTTTTTTAGCACGTACTTCAAATGTCCCAGATTTGGGTTTCCGAAGTAGAGTTCGATTTGAAGGACTCTTTTACTGTTTTGATGCACTCCGATTGTTGGAAGTTCTGTTCTAAATCATCAACCGTAAACATTCCTCACAAAACTTTAGAAAAACGTCGACCGTGACTCGGTTTTTTTAGCACGTACTTCAAACGTCCCAGATTTGGGTTTCCGAAGTACGGTTCGATTTGAAGCACTCTTTTACTGTTTTGATGCACTCCGTTTGTTCGAAATTGTATTCTAAATCATCAAGCCTAATCATTCCCCACAAAAGTTTTGAAAAACGTCGACCGTGACTCAGTTTTTTTAAAACGTACTTCAAACGTCCCAGATTTGGGTTTTCGAAGTAGGGTTCGATTTGAAGAACTCCTTTACTGTTTTGATGCACTCCGTTTCTTCGAAAATCTATTCTAAATCATCAAGCCTAATCATTCCCCACAAAACTTTTTAAAAATGTCGATCGTGACTCGGTTTTTTTAGCACGTACTTCAAACGTCCCAGATTTGGGTTTCCGAAGTAGGGTTCGATTTGAAGGACTCTTTTACTGTTTTGATGCACTCCGTTTGTTGGAAATTCTGTTCTAAATCATCAACCGTAAACATTCCTCACAAAACTTTAGAAAAACGTCGACCGTGACTCGGTTTTTTTAGCACGTACTTCAAACGTCCCAGATTTGGGTTTCCGAAGTACGGTTCGATTTGAAGCACTCTTTTACTGTTTTGATGCACTCCGTTTGTTCGAAATTGTATTCTACATCATCAAGCCTAATCATTCCCCACAAAAGTTTTGAAAAACGTCGACCGTGACTCAGTTTTTTTAAAACGTACTTCAAACGTCCCAGATTTGGGTTTTCGAAGTAGGGTTCGATTTGAAGAACTCCTTTACTGTTTTGATGCACTCCGTTTCTTCGAAAATCTATTCTAAATCATCAAGCCTAATCATTCCCCACAAAACTTTTTAAAAATGTCGATCGTGACTCGGTTTTTTTAGCACGTACTTCAAACGTCCCAGATTTGGGTTTCCGAAGTAGGGTTCGATTTGAAGGACTCTTTTACTGTTTTGATGCACTCCGTTTGTTGGAAATTCTGTTCTAAATCATCAACCGTAAACATTCCTCACAAAACTTTAGAAAAACGTCGACCGTGACTCGGTTTTTTTAGCACGTACTTCAAACGTCCCAGATTTGGGTTTCCGAAGTACGGTTCGATTTGAAGCACTCTTTTACTGTTTTGATGCACTCCGTTTGTTCGAAATTGTATTCTACATCATCAAGCCTAATCATTCCCCACAAAAGTTTTGAAAAACGTCGACCGTGACTCAGTTTTTTTAAAACGTACTTCAAACGTCCCAGATTTGGGTTTTCGAAGTAGGGTTCGATTTGAAGAACTCCTTTACTGTTTTGATGCACTCCGTTTCTTCGAAAATCTATTCTAAATCATCAAGCCTAATCATTCCCCACAAAACTTTTTAATAATTTCGATCGTGACTCGGTTTTTGTAGCACGTACTTCAAACGTCCCAGATTTGGGTTTCCGAAGTAGGGTTCGATTTGAAGGACTCTTTTACTCTTTTGATGGACTCCGTTTGTTCGAAATTGTATTCTACGTCATCAAGCCTAATCATTCCCCACAAAACTTTTTAAAAATGTCGATCGTGACTCGGTTTTTTTAGCACGTACTTCAATCGTCCCAGATTTGAGTTTCGGAAATAGGGTTCGATTTGAAGAACTCCTTTACTATTTTGATGCACTCCGTTTCTTCGAAAATCTATTCTAAATCATCAAGCCTAATCATTCCCCACAAAAGTTTTGAAAAACGTCGACCGTGACTCAGTTTTTTTAAAACGTACTACAAACGTCCCAGATTTGGGTTTTCGAAGTAGGGTTCGATTTGAAGAAGTCCTTTACTGTTTTGATGCACTCCGTTTCTTCGAAAATCTATTCTAAATCATCAAACCTAATCATTCCCCACAAAACTTTTTAAAAATGTCGATCGTGACTCGGTTTTTTTAGCACGTACTTCAAACGTCCCAGATTTGGGTTTCCGAAGTAGGGTTCGATTTGAAGAACTCCTTTACTGTTTTGATGCACTCCGTTTGTTCGAAATTATATTCTACATCATCAAGCCTAATCATTCCCCACAAAACTTTTTCAAAATGTCGACCGTGACTCGGTGTTTTTAGCACGTACTTCAAACGTCCCAGATTTGGGTTTCCGAAGTAGGGTTCGATTTGAAGAACTCCTTTACTGTTTTGATGCACTCCGTTTCTTCTAAAATCTATTCTAAATCATCAAGCCTAATCATTCCCCACAAAACTTTTTAAAAATGTCGATCGTGACTCTGTTTTTTTAGCACGTACTTCAAACGTCCCAGATTTGGGTTTCCGAAGTAGGGTTCAATTTGAAGAACTCTTTTACTCTTTTGATGGACTTCGTTTGTTCGAAATTGTATTCTACATCATCAAGCCTAATCATTCCCCACAAAACTTTTTAAAAATGTCGATCGTGACTCGGTTTTCTTAGCACGTACTTCAATCGTCCCAGATTTGAGTTTCGAAAATGGGGTTCGATATGAAGCACTCTTTTACTGTTTTGATGCACTCCGTTTGTTCGAAATTGTATTCTAAATCATCAAGCCTAATCATTCCCCATAAAAGTTTTGAAAAACGTCGACCGTGACTCAGTTTTTTTAAAACGTACTTCAAACGTCCCAGATTTGGGTTTCCGAAGTAGGGTTCGATTTGGAGAACTCCTTTACTGTTTTGATGCACTCCGTTTCTTCGAAAATCTTCCGAAGTAGGGTTCGATTTGGAGAACTCCTTTACTGTTTTGATGCACTCCGTTTCTTCGAAAATCTATTCTAAATCATCAAGCCTAATCATTCCCCACAAAACTTTTTAAAAATGTCGATCGTGACACTGTTTTTTTAGCACGTACTTCAAACATCCCAGATTTGAGTTTCGAAAATAGGGTTCGATATGAAGCACTCTTTTACTGTTTTTATGCATTCTGATTGTTGGAAATTTTGTTCTAAATCATCAACCGTAAACAT
>NW_019272625.1:15000-16405 GCF_002738345.1 Cucurbita maxima | reverse complement strand
ATTGATGTCTCTTGGTTCATACCATTCTCCACTCCTTCAAGAGGATTCGCCCTCGAATCTAATTTGTGAGACTTTGCGGCAAAAACTAAGCTATGGAAATACGAAGGACCGCACAACACTCTCTCACAAGTATGCACTCTAGGAATTTTAAGCCACTCTTTTCACACTCATTTACACAAATGAAGCTATCATTCTCACCTCTCAAAATTTTAAATAGAGCAAAGATGGAATTTTGAACTCTGGGGTCGATTAAAAACTGGAAAGATAAAAATGAACAAAAATCAAACTTCATTTCTCTTCAACGTGGCACGAGCTGAACTGTCTTTCGATAATTTCAACAATACTTTCTTCAAATCTTCATTGAAAGCATATTGTATGACTGATGTCTCTTGGTTCATACCATTCTCCACTCCTTCAAGAGGATTCGCCCTCGAATCTAATTTGTGAGACTTTGCGGCAAAAACTAAGCTATGGAAATACGAAGGACCGCACAACACTCTCTCACGAGTATGAACTCTAGGAATTTTAAGCCACTCTTTTCACACTCATTTACAGAAATGAATCTCTCATTCTCACCTCTCAAAATTTTAAATAGAGCAAAGATGGAATTTTGAACTCTGGGGTCGATTAAAAACTGAAAAGATAAAAATGAACAAAAATCAAACTTCATTTCTCTTCAACGTGGCACGAGCTGAACTGTCTTTTGATAATTTCAACAATACTTTCTTCAAATCTTCATTGAAAGCATATTGTATGACTGATGTCTCTTGGTTCATACCATTCTCCACTCCTTCAAGAGGATTCGCCCTCGAATCTAATTTGTGAGACTTTGCTGCAAAAACTAAGCTATGGAAATACGAAGGACCGCACAATACTCTCTCACGAGTATGCACTCTAGGAATTTTAAGCCACTCTTTTCACACTCATTTACACAAATGAAGCTCTCATTCTCACCTCTCAAAATTTTAAATAGAGCAAAGATTGAATTTTGAACTCTGGGGTCGATTAAAAACTGAAAAGATAAAAATTTTGAACAAAAATCAAACTTCATTCCTCTTCAACGTGGCACGAGCTGAAATGTCTTTTGATAATTTCAACAATACGTTCTTCAAATCTTCATTGAAAGCATATTGTATGACTGATGTCTCTTGGTTCATACCATTCTCCACTCCTTCAAGAGGATTCGCCCTCGAATCTAATTTGTGAGACTTTGCTGAAAAAACTAAGCTATGGAAATACGAAGGACCGCAGAACACTCTCTTACGAGTATGCACTCTAGGAATTTTAAGCCACTCTTTTCACACTCATTTACACAAATGAAGCTCTCATTCTCACCTCTCAAAATTTTAAATAGAGCAAAGATGGAATTTTGAACTCTGGGGTCGATTAAAAACTGAAAAGATAA
>NW_019272625.1:0-10000 GCF_002738345.1 Cucurbita maxima | reverse complement strand
TTTTTTTCTTGGGAGCTAAGCAAGATGAAAGAATGATTCCCACAAAATTTCAGATTTTTTTGACGACTGTAGCTATTTTTTCTAATTTCGTATTATTTAATATTTAAAAATTCATTAAAAAAAATTGGTTGGTTGAAAAATTATGAAACTTGATTTATAGATCCATTAGAATGTCCCATTAATGAATCAATCGAGTTCATGGAAAAAAAACAATCTAAAACTTGAGATATTTGACCGTATGACGGCTCAGAAAAATCGTATCTAGGCCTGGCAGACCAAAAATGTCTCAAAATGTACTATATAGGGGGGTGACTAGTCTGCATGGGCTGGGTGTCACGGTCATGCTCGTCCAGGGCGTGTTACCCATGGCCGCATGCCCATGGCAAGCCAAACCCTTGTCATGTCTTTTCATTCTAGTGTTTTTACTTTTGTAGTTCTAGGGCGTATGACGCCTCAAAAATATCATGTCTAGGCCTGCCAGACATGAAATGCCTCATAATGTACTATAGGGGAATATGACCAGTTGTCAACTTCTCCCTACCCATGGTTATATATGCTAAGCCGTTGTTATCTCTCTCTTGCTTGCTTATATAACGTCTCTTTCAAAAATCTCTCTTTCTAAAATCTCTCTCTACCCTCGTTTTCTAAAACCTTCTTTCAAAACCGAGGCTAAAGGCTCGATCATACGTCGCTTGGCCGTAGGCGACGCAAGAACAAATTGGCTTAGCTCACTTGTCGTTGGAAAGTGAGTGACGCACAATCGCTAGTCCGCTGCCTTTAAAAGTGCGATTGTGTCAAGTGGTATCAGAGCCTTATTAGCTCCGTGACACAGTAAAGACCGAAACCATGTCGGCGACAAAGTCGACACCCAAAGCACAAGCCGACCGGCTTACGCTAATAGAGGAGAAAATGTTGTTCCTCAAAGAAGTCCCTGACACCCTCCACTTCCTCGAAGCACGGGTGACCGAATTGAGTGAGAAAGTCGTAGAAATCGACGCAATGGGCAACCGCCTGGATGGGTTGCCAATCGCAGAATTGATGTTTCAAGTGACCTCGCTCGAAGAAAGAGTTGCTCCTACGAGCAGCCCAAAACCGTCTGGTAGTCCGGATAGCTCTGTCGCTCACAAGGAGGGACGTGGCGAAGAGTTCGACGTGCTACAAAATACAATGATGAGCTTGTTCAATGGATTAGCCGATGAATTTAGAACAACAATCGACGACATCCAAGAAAGGATGGCCTCCATGGGCACTCGAATTGAAGTGACCATGAAAGCCGTGGAGAACGTCACGGCTGAGCAAACTAATACAGGGTCCAACAAACTAAGATTCCCAGATCCTAGAGCCTTTAAAGGGAATCGGGACGCCAAAGAGTTGGAAAACTTCATATTTGATGTCGAACAGTACTTCAAAGCCACAACAGCTTGTACTAACGACAAGAAGGTGATCGTAGCCTCGATGTATCTCATAGACGACGCCAAACTGTGGTGGCGTACGAAGGTGCAAGACATCGAGAATGGATTGTGCACCATTGACTTGTGGGAGGACCTTAAGAAAGAGTTGAGGGACCAGTTCCTCCCCGAAAATGCAGGACATATAGCAATGGAAAAACTAGTAGCTCTGAAACACACTGGAGGCATACGAGACTATGTCAGACAGTTCTCAACCCTGATGCTAGATATCAGAGGCACATCAGAGAAGGACAAGGTGTTCTTCTTTATAAATGGGTTACAGCCGTGGGCCAAAACAAAGCTACACGAGAACAAGGTCCAAACCCTAGCGACCGCAATGGCCTGTGCCGAGAGACTCCTAGACTATGGGAATGAAGCGGGATCCCAAAGAAGAATGACACTAGCCCCAAACACTGGGGGCAAGACATACAAACCACCAGGTCATCGAAATGGAAGCCCCAACAGACCGAATGGAGGTAACAACAGACCAAGCGGATGGACGGATAGACCTCCTCAGAACAACCAAGCGGGGACATCTCGAGGACCTTACCATCAAAGGAACCACCCGACGACGCCTTTACAATGCATGCTGTGTAAAGGTCCCCACAAAGTATCTTACTGTCCTCATCGGGCCTCTCTCACTGCGCTCCAAGTGTCCATTCAAGAGAGAAATGACGCGAGGGTTGAGACTATGCTTGACACGAAGGAAGATCAAGACAATCCCCAAATGGGCGCGCTTAAATTTTTGTCAGCCCTCCAATGAAAGGTCGAACTAAAGGAGATAGTAGAGAAAGGGCTCATGTTCGTAGATGCGACAATAAATTCTCAACCGAGCAGGAGCACTCTGATAGATTTAGGAGCGACCCACAACTTCATCGCTGATCAAGAAGCCCGAAGATTAGGACTCACTATAGGAAAGGACCCGGGGAAAATGAAAGCTGTCAACTCTGAGGCCTTGCCTATTGTGGGAGTTTTCAAAAGAGTCCCCTTCAAAATAGGGGATTGGACAGGAGAGCTAGATCTTGTCGTAGCTCGCATGGACGACTTTGACGTGGTACTTGGGATGGAGTTCCTCCTAGAACACAAAGTTATCCCAATGCCGCTGGCAAAATGCTTAGTGGTCACCGACCGCAACCCCACAGTAATACCTGCAAGCATCAAGCAACCGGGTAATCTTCGAATGATCTCGATCATACAATTGAAAAGGGGACTCGCACGAGAGGAACATACATTTATGGCCATACCACTGATGGAAGTAGCAACCACCGAAGAAACTGTCCCAAATGAAATCAATGAGGTACTAAACAGCTATGCTGACATAATGTCAGAGAGCTTACCCCAAACATTACCACCTCGTATTGTATGACTGATGTCTCTTGGTTAATACCATTCTCCACTCCTTCAAGAGGATTCGCCCTCGAATCTAATTTGTGAGACTTTTGCGGCAAAAACTAAGCTATGGAAATACGAAGGACCGCACAACACTCTCTCACGAGTATGCACTCTAGGAATTTTAAGCCACTCTTTTCACACTCATTTACACAAATGAAGCTCCCATTCTCACCTCTCAAAATTTTGAATAGAGCAAAGATGGAATTTTGAACTCTGGGGTCGATTAAAAACTGAAAAGATAAAAATGAACGAAAATCAAACTTCATTCCTCTTCAACGTGGCACGAGCTGAAATGTCTTTCGATAATTTCAACAATACTCTCTTCAAATCTTCATTGAAAGCATATTGTATGACTGATGTCTCTTGGTTCATACCATTCTCCACTCCTTCAAGAGGATTCGCCCTCGAATCTAATTTGTGAGACTTTGCGGCAAAAACTAAGCTATGGAAATACGAAGGACCGCACAACATTCTCTCACGAGTATGCACTCTAGGAATTTTAAGCCACTCTTTTCACACTCATTTACACAAATGAAGCTCTCATTCTCACCTCTCAAAATTTTAAATAGAGCAAAGATGGAATTTTGAACTCTGGGGTCGATTAAAAACTGAAAAGATAAAAATGAACAAAAATCAAACTTCATTCCTCTTCAACGTGGCACGAGCTGAAATGTCACTCGATAATTTCAACAATACTTTCTTCAAATCTTCATTGAAAGCATATTGTATGACTGATGTCTCTTGGTTCATACCATTCTCCACTCCTTCAAGAGGATTCGCCCTCGAATCTAATTTGTGAGACTTTGCGGCAAAAACTAAGCTATGGAAATACGAAGGACCGCACAACACTCTCTCACGAGTATGCACTCTAGAAATTTTAACCCACTCTTTTCACACTCATTTACACAAATGAAGCTCCCATTCTAACCTCTCAAAATTTTGAATAGAGCAAAGATGGAATTTTGAACTCAGGGGTCGATTAAAAACTGAAAAGATAAAAATGAACGAAAATCAAACTTCATTTCTCTTCAACGTGGCACGAGCTGAAATGTCTTTCGATAATTTCAACAATACTCTCTTCAAATCTTCATTGAAAGCATATTGTATGACTGATGTCTCTTGGTTCATACCATTCTCCACTCCTTCAAGAGGATTCGCCCTCGAATCTAATTTGTGAGACTTTTGCGGCAAAAACTAAGCTATGGAAATACGAAGGACCGCACAACACTCTCTCACGAGTATGCACTCCAGGAATTTTAAGCCACTCTTTTCGCACTCATTTACACAAATGAAGCTCCCATTCTCACCTCTCAAAATTTTGAATAGAGCAAAGATGGAATTTTGAACTCAGGGGTCGATTAAAAACTGAAAAGATAAAAATGAACGAAAATCAAACTTCATTTCTCTTCAACGTGGCACGAGCTGAAATGTCTTTCGATAATTTCAACAATACTCTCTTCAAATCTTCATTGAAAGCATATTGTATGACTGATGTCTCTTGGTTCATACCATTTTCCACTCCTTCAAGAGGATTCGCCCTCGAATCTAATTTGTGAGACTTTTGCGGCAAAAACTAAGCTATGGAAATACGAAGGACCGCACAACACTCTCTCACGAGTATGCACTCTAGGAATTTTAAGCCACTCTTTTCACACTCATTTACACAAATGAAGCTCCCATTCTCACCTCTCAAAATTTTGAATAGAGCAAAGATGGAATTTTGAACTCTGGGGTCGATTAAAAACTGAAAAGATAAAAATGAACGAAAATCAAACTTCATTCCTCTTCAACGTGGCACGAGCTGAAATGTCTTTCGATAATTTCAACAATACTCTCTTCAAATCTTCATTGAAAGCATATTGTATGACTGATGTCTCTTGGTTCATACCATTCTCCACTCCTTCAAGAGGATTCGCCCTCGAATCTAATTTGTGAGACTTTTGCGGCAAAAACTAAGCTATGGAAATACGAAGGACCGCACAACACTCTCTCACGAGTATGCACTCTAGGAATTTTAAGCCACTCTTTTCACACTCATTTACACAAATGAAGCTCCCATTCTCACCTCTCAAAATTTTGAATAGAGCAAAGATGGAATTTTGAACTCTGGGGTCGATTAAAAACTGAAAAGATAAAAATGAACGAAAATCAAACTTCATTCCTCTTCAACGTGGCACGAGCTGAAATGTCTTTCGATAATTTCAACAATACTCTCTTCAAATCTTCATTGAAAGCATATTGTATGACTGATGTCTCTTGGTTCATACCATTCTCCACTCCTTCAAGAGGATTCGCCCTCGAATCTAATTTGTGAGACTTTTGCGGCAAAAACTAAGCTATGGAAATACGAAGGACCGCACAACACTCTCTCACGAGTATGCACTCTAGGAATTTTAAGCCACTCTTTTCACACTCATTTACACAAATGAAGCTCCCATTCTCACCTCTCAAAATTTTGAATAGAGCAAAGATGGAATTTTGAACTCTGGGGTCGATTAAAAACTGAAAAGATAAAAATGAACGAAAATCAAACTTCATTCCTCTTCAACGTGGCACGAGCTGAAATGTCTTTCGATAATTTCAACAATACTCTCTTCAAATCTTCATTGAAAGCATATTGTATGACTGATGTCTCTTGGTTCATACCATTCTCCACTCCTTCAAGAGGATTCGCCCTCGAATCTAATTTGTGAGACTTTTGCGGCAAAAACTAAGCTATGGAAATACGAAGGACCGCACAACACTCTCTCACGAGTATGCACTCTAGGAATTTTAAGCCACTCTTTTCACACTCATTTACACAAATGAAGCTCCCATTCTCACCTCTCAAAATTTTGAATAGAGCAAAGATGGAATTTTGAACTCTGGGGTCGATTAAAAACTGAAAAGATAAAAATGAACGAAAATCAAACTTCATTCCTCTTCAACGTGGCACGAGCTGAAATGTCTTTCGATAATTTCAACAATACTCTCTTCAAATCTTCATTGAAAGCATATTGTATGACTGATGTCTCTTGGTTCATACCATTCTCCACTCCTTCAAGAGGATTCGCCCTCGAATCTAATTTGTGAGACTTTTGCGGCAAAAACTAAGCTATGGAAATACGAAGGACCGCACAACACTCTCTCACGAGTATGCACTCTAGGAATTTTAAGCCACTCTTTTCACACTCATTTACACAAATGAAGCTCCCATTCTCACCTCTCAAAATTTTGAATAGAGCAAAGATGGAATTTTGAACTCTGGGGTCGATTAAAAACTGAAAAGATAAAAATGAACGAAAATCAAACTTCATTCCTCTTCAACGTGGCACGAGCTGAAATGTCTTTCGATAATTTCAACAATACTCTCTTCAAATCTTCATTGAAAGCATATTGTATGACTGATGTCTCTTGGTTCATACCATTCTCCACTCCTTCAAGAGGATTCGCCCTCGAATCTAATTTGTGAGACTTTTGCGGCAAAAACTAAGCTATGGAAATACGAAGGACCGCACAACACTCTCTCACGAGTATGCACTCTAGGAATTTTAAGCCACTCTTTTCACACTCATTTACACAAATGAAGCTCCCATTCTCACCTCTCAAAATTTTGAATAGAGCAAAGATGGAATTTTGAACTCTGGGGTCGATTAAAAACTGAAAAGATAAAAATGAACGAAAATCAAACTTCATTCCTCTTCAACGTGGCACGAGCTGAAATGTCTTTCGATAATTTCAACAATACTTTCTTCAAATCTTCATTGAAAGCATATTGTATGACTGATGTCTCTTGGTTCATACCATTCTCCACTCCTTCAAGAGGATTCGCCCTCGAATCTAATTTGTGAGACTTTGCGGCAAAAACTAAGCTATGGAAATACGAAGGACCGCACAACACTCTCTCACGAGTATGCACTCTAGGAATTTTAAGCCACTCTTTTCACACTCATTTACACAAATGAAGCTCCCATTCTCACCTCTCAAAATTTTGAATAGAGCAAAGATGGAATTTTGAACTCTGGGGTCGATTAAAAACTGAAAAGATAAAAATGAACGAAAATCAAACTTCATTCCTCTTCAACGTGGCACGAGCTGAAATGTCTTTCGATAATTTCAACAATACTTTCTTCAAATCTTCATTGAAAGCATATTGTATGACTGATGTCTCTTGGTTCATACCATTCTCCACTCCTTCAAGAGGATTCGCCCTCGAATCTAATTTGTGAGACTTTGCGGCAAAAACTAAGCTATGGAAATACGAAGGACCGCACAACACTCTCTCACGAGTATGCACTCTAGGAATTTTAAGCCACTCTTTTCACACTCATTTACACAAATGAAGCTCTCATTCTCACCTCTCAAAATTTTAAATAGAGCAAAGATGGAATTTTGAACTCTGGGGTCGATTAAAAACTGAAAAGATAAAAATGAACAAAAATCAAACTTCATTCCTCTTCAACGTGGCACGAGCTGAAATGTCTTTCGATAATTTCAACAATACTTTCTTCAAATCTTCATTGAAAGCATATTGTATGACTGATGTCTCTTGGTTCATACCATTCTCCACTCCTTCAAGAGGATTCGCCCTCGAATCTAATTTGTGAGACTTTGCGGCAAAAACTAAGCTATGGAAATACGAAGGACCGCACAACACTCTCTCACGAGTATGCACTCTAGGAATTTTAAGCCACTCTATTCACACTCATTTACACAAATGAAGCTCTCATTCTCACCTCTCAAAATTTTAAATAGAGCAAAGATTGAATTTTGAACTCTGGGGTCGATTAAAAACTGAAAAGATAAAAAAATGAACAAAAATCAAACTTCATTCCTCTTCAACGTGGCACGAGCTGAAATGTCACTCGATAATTTCAACAATACTTTCTTCAAATCTTCATTGAAAGCATATTGTATGACTGATGTCTCTTGGTTCATACCATTCTCCACTCCTTCAAGAGGATTCGCCCTCGAATCTAATTTGTTAGACTTTGCGGCAAAAACTAAGCTATGGAAATACGAAGGACCGCACAACACTCTCTCACGAGTATGCACTCTAGGAATTTTAAGCCACTCTTTTCACACTCATTTACACAAATGAAGCTCTCATTCTCACCTCTCAAAATTTTAAATAGAGCAAAGATGGAATTTTGAACTCTGGGTTGATTAAAAACTGAAAAGAAAAAAATGAACAAAAATCAAACTTCATTCCTCTTCAACGTGGCACGAGCTGAAATGTCACTCGATTATTTAAACAATACTTTCTTCAAATATTCATTGAAAGCATATTGTATGATTGATGTCTCTTGGTTCATACCATTCTCCACTCCTTCAAGAGGATTCGCCCTCGAATCTAATTTGTGAGACTTTGCTGCAAAAACTAAGCTATGGAAATACGAAGGACCGCACAACACTCTCTCACGAGTATGCACTCTAGAAATTTTAAGCCACTCTTTTCACACTCATTTACACAAATGAAGCTCTCATTCTCACCTCTCAAAATTTTAAATAGAGCAAAGATTGAATTTTGAACTCTGGGGTCGATTAAAAACTGAAAAGATAAAAATTTTGAACAAAAATCAAACTTCATTCCTCTTCAACGTGGCACGAGCTGAAATGTCTTTTGATAATTTCAACAATACGTTCTTCAAATCTTCATTGAAAGCATATTGTATGACTGATGTCTCTTGGGTCATACCATTCTCCACTCGTTCAAGAGGATTCGCCCTCGAATCTAATTTGTGAGACTTTGCGGCAAAAACTAAGCTATGGAAATACTTCAAGAGGATTCGCCCTCGAATCTAATTTGTGAGACTTTGCGGCAAAAACTAAGCTATGGAAATACGAAGGACCGCACAACACTCTCTCACGAGTATGCACTCGAGGAATTTTAAGCCACTCTTTTCACACTCATTTACACAAATGAAGCTCTCATTCTCACCTCTCAAAATTTTATATAGAGCAAAGATGGAATTTTGAACTCTGGGGTCGATTAAAAACTGAAAAGATAAAAATGAACAAAAATCAAACTTCATTTCTCTTCAACGTGGCACGAGCTGAACTGTCTTTTGATAATTTCAACAATACTTTCTTCAAATCTTCATTGAAAGCATATTGTATGACTGATGTCTCTTGGTTCATACCATTCTCCACTCCTTCAAGAGGATTCGCCCTCGAATCTAATTTGTGAGAATTTGCTGCAAAAACTAAGCTATGGAAATACGAAGGACCGCACAACACTCTCTCACGAGTATGCACTCTAGAAATTTTAAGCCACTCTTTTCACACTCATTTACACAAATGAAGCTCTCATTCTCACCTCTCAAAATTTTAAATAGAGCAAAGATGGAATTTTTAACTCTGGGGTCGATTAAAAACTGAAAAAGATAAAAATGAACAAAAATCAAACTTCATTCCTCTTCAACGTGGCACGAGCTGAAATGTCACTCGATAATTTCAACAATACTTTCTTCAAATCTTCATTGAAAGCATATTGTATGACTGATGTCTCTTGGTTCATACCATTCTCCACTCCTTCAAGAGGATTCGCCCTCGAATCTAATTTGTGAGACTTTGCGGCAAAAACTAAGCTATGGAAATACGAAGGACCGCACAACACTCTCTCACGAGTATGCACTCTAGGAATTTTAAGCCACTCTTTTCACACTCATTTACACAAATGAAGCTCTCATTCTCACCTCTCAAAATTTTAAATAGAGCAAAGATGGAATTTTGAACTCTGGGGTCGATTAAAAACTGAAAAGATAAAAATGAACAAAAATCAAACTTCATTCCTCTTCAACCTGGCACGAGCTGAAATGTCTTTTGATAATTTCAACAATACTTTCTTCAAATCTTCATTGAAAGCATATTGTATGACTGATGTCTCTTGCTTCATACCATTCTCCACTCCTTCAAGAGGATTCGCCCTCGAATCTAATTTGTGAAACTTTGCTGCAAAAACTAAGCTATGGAAATACGAAGGACCGCACAACGCTCTCTCACGAGTATGCACTCTAGGAATTTTAAGCCACTCTATTCACACTCATTTACACAAATGAAGCTCTCATTCTCACCTCTCAAAATTTTAAATAGAGCAAAGATTATGACTGATGTCTCTTGGTTCATACCATTCTCCACTCCTTCAAGAGGATTCGCCCTCGAATCTAATTTGTGAGACT
>NW_019272624.1:0-16587 GCF_002738345.1 Cucurbita maxima | reverse complement strand
TTGGATTTTACTCGAGAATCTGCAAGAAGCTCAGAGAGAAACAAATGCTATTTTCTTTTAGACTGAAACTGGCGGTGAAAATGCATTTCTGTGCTTTTCGGTTATGGCTGAAGCCATGTGAAAAAAAACGCCATGTGAGGGAATGAAAGCGCGTGATTTCAAGCGCGACGGTGAGTTGGTGGTGAACAGTTATTGGTACGTGTACCTCACGCGCTATTAAAGAGGCTTTTGGTGATCACTTTTATGGATAATTGTCAAAGATGAACAGGTCATCACAAATGTGGATTACTTTACCCCTAAAATGGGGTCCACCTGGATTCATAATCCACATTCCGCCTGTCGTGTCTCGCTTTTTTTTTCCTTTTAAACCACAAGAAATTGGGGACTTTTGTGCAATTTGTGAGAGTTAATGGGTCATTTTGGAGCTACGAAGAGTTGGATGGGATGAAAGAAATTTTTTAATTTTTGGTTGGTATACAAGAAATCGGGGTTTTTGTGCACTTTTTTCGAGTTAGTAGGTCATTTTAGAATTATGACGAGTTCAGTGGGTCGAGAAATTTTTTTTATTTTTTGGTCGGTTACAACAAATGGGGGTTTTTGTGCAATTTGTAAGAGTTAGTGGGCCATTTTGGGATTATGACAAGTTTGGTGCGTCGAGAGAAACTTTTTAGTAATTGGTCGATGTACAAGAGATTGGGGCTTTTGTGTAAGTTTTGAGAGTTAGTGGGTCATTTTGGAGCTACGACGAGTATAATGGGTCGATAAATTTTTTTTAGTTTTTGGTCGGTGTACAAGAAATGGGGTTTTTTGTGCAATTTGTAAGAGTTAGTGGACCATTTTAGAATTATAACAAGTTTGGTGGGTGGAGAGAAACCTTTTAGTATTTGGTCGGTATACAAAGAAATTGGGGTTTTTGTGTAGTTTTTGAGAGTTAGTGGGGTCACTTTGAATTATGACGAATTCGTNTAGAAAATTTATATAGTTTACAATTCTTTAATTCTTATACATTTACATCGCTTTTAAATGACACTAACACGACTAATAGTAAATTATTATTTTTTTTTTTGAAAAATTTTAAAAACCACACTTAAACTATGAGATTTTTACGATTGTATCATAAACTTTTAATTTGATCAATTTGTCTACATACTTTGTTGCAATTCATTGTGCTAGTTATTGTAATGTTTCTGTTTCATTGAATTTTACACGTATGACTCATATGCACAAATTAAGAATGTCGTTATCGGTTAATTTGGATGTGGAAGTTTCAGCTTTCCTGTGGTCTTCGAAAGGTTTCCTCGTTCCCATAAACAAACGAGGAAAAAAAAAAAAAAAAACTCACATGCTCAAACCATAAATTAAAATTTCTTACACTTTTTGTTTTAAAAAATTAACTTCTTTTTAAATCCATAATCGATAAGTTTGTTATTAGTTTATCAAAACATAGAGATTGATCAAAAAATAGACATTCATGCCTTCAATTTGAAAATCATTCAATATATAATTCATGTAAGGCTTGAATCACCTACTAAATCTCTTTACGTTTTTCGTTTCTAGTCAAGAGAAAGTAGGAGTGACAGGTACTAATGGCGACCTCTTCATGCCCTACGTTTTCCATTTTTGGTCGAGAAAATAGGAGTAGCAGGTACTATTGGCGACCTCTTCATGCCCTCTTTATAAGGGG
Organism: Cucurbita maxima; assembly: GCF_002738345.1. Lineage (NCBI taxonomy): Eukaryota > Viridiplantae > Streptophyta > Magnoliopsida > Cucurbitales > Cucurbitaceae > Cucurbita > Cucurbita maxima. The sequence goes on along the minus strand of NW_019272624.1, from coordinate 14,903 downwards.
GTTGAGGCGAGAAATGATTTGAATGGGTAGAGAGGGAGTCACACCCACTCTCTCTCCGGGCCAACCTTACACAACGAAAGATTCATTCTTATTAAAACATAGACGAGTGAACAGAGCCCAAGAAACAGTTGACTCAATTGAGAAACAGAGAGCCAAGGCCAGAAAATCTTTGTTTCCACAATTTAACCACTGTTACTATTGATTCAACATTCTTTGTTTCCACAATTTAACCACTGTTACAATTGATTCAACATACATTACACCCATCTAAGATTTTCATCAAGTTAAATCGTTACACAAACCGTCAGTCGGTTTTCATTTTTCTGCTATTGTTAGAAGTAATATAAATTTTTTCGGGTTCTGGCTCATAAACACTTCGACGAAAACGTCGAGAACAAAAAGTCTATAATAAGTATGCTATCCTAACTCAAGAAAGGTTTCATGATGTCCCCTTAAGTTCTAACTAAGCTAACAGGAATATCTCACAGCTGCAAATTTGGAGTCTGTTCATGCCACAAATTTTAAGTTCTTGTCTTGCAAGCTCATGTGGTGATCATGTTGAACTGAAACCTGGAAAGCTGCTGCGGGATCGTCGATATAACAGGTCCGTATCTCTGTGATCAAGTGCGATATCCGAAAACTAGTGTTTAGCTAATAAAATGCATGGTATTTTGAGACAAATGGATTTACATGTACTCTATCAGTATCATCCAGCATCCAGAAAATCTATCTTAATTCATCTATCCCTAGATAACCACCACCACCACATACTAATTGCTTATAATTAAGCAGGTTTTCGATATTGCCCGACATGCCAAAAATCGCTTAAGAATATGCATGATAATAAACTTTTTTTTTCCTACTTATGAGGATCTACAGAGAAAAATGCAACTTACCTGAACATTGTCATAGAGTTCAAACAAAGGAACTGCAAGCAGCTTCAAATTTTTAGGAACTGCGAAGTACTCTCTCTCAGACAAGTGAACAATGAAAAGCTTTTTGCATTCCTGGATCATCAAAAACCCTAATTAGGATTTTTTTTTTTTGTGGAAAAATAAGCTTCCTAAAAATAATTTCAACTCTCTTTATAATGCCAATCAAAGTAAGAAAACAGTGGACCATTGTGAGATCCCATATTGGTTGGAAAGGGGAACGAAACATTCTTTATAAGAGTGTGGAAACCTCTCCATAGGAGACTCGTTATAAATTTGTTAGTGGTGGGCTTGAGTTGTTATAAATGGTATTAAAGCCAAACACTGGGCGGTATGCTAGCAAGGACGCTGAGCCGCGAAGGGGGGTGGACATCGGGCTGTGTGTCAACGAGGACGCTAGACCCTGAAGGGGGTGGATTGTGAGATCCCACATCAATTTGAGAGATGAACGTTTGTGTGAGCCTCGAAGGGGGTGAATTGTGAGATCGCACATTTAATGGAGAGAGGAACGAGTGCCAGCGAGGACACTGGGCCTCAAAGGGGGTGGATTGTGAGATCCCACATTAGTTGGAGAGGGGAACAAAACATTTTTTATAAGGGTGTGGAAACCTCTCCCTAGCAGACACGTTATAAAAACTCGAAAGAAAAAACCCAAAGAGGACAATATTTGCTAACGGTGGGCTTGGGCTGTTACAAGGGCCTTCCCTAGGGTAAAGAGGCTATCCAATCAGCTTGAGTAATAAATAATCTGCATAGTATACACAGACACATACATACATGCATATAGATAGATAACTGATAGCCTACATTCTTCCCTATCAAAGTCACCACCAAAAAAGTGCTATCAGCACTGCTGGGGGCTGGGGAACATGAGAGAGAGAGATCATACCTTTGGTTTCGTTATATGAGGGGGGCAATAAGGATACATAACAGTTTCAAAGTTTGGTCTCCACCAAATAGCCACACATTCCCCAATCTGCAGAAAATGTGCAATGAATAATATAACTTTGGGTAGAAACATGCACACAGCAAGAGATGACCCAAACCTGCCAATCAGGCTGGAGGGCTGGTGAATTTGCACCCAGTTTGCTCGTCAGTTTCCTCTTTAAACCTTCAATTTCTGTGGATATTAAGATAAAACATGAGAGAGATATTTTTTACTCAATGGGATGCAGGGGGGCTTCAAATGTATATAAAATCTTACCATTTTCTCCTGGCTTCAACCGGCCACCAGGGAGCTTGCAAAAGGTATTTCCAATTTGCAGAAGTAGAATATGGGGATGCTTATGTTCTTGCACCTGTGGAAGTAAAAAGAAAAAACGAAAAATATAAAATTCCATCACAGTAAAGTACATGGTTCTCTTAAATATTAGTCACTAAAATACACCAACTAAAGAGAAAGTTAATGAATTAAGGAAACATTCAGTGCCAAACTTAAAATGGCAGAAAACTAGAACTCCCTTGTTTAATTCTATCAAAGCTGTTGTTTGAATCATAAGCCGAGAAAAACTATAGAATCTTCAGAAACAAATCTAAGGGGTGCAAGGATCCTGCATTCCAATCAGCTTCCTCTTTGTGTGCCCAAAAAACAATGTTTTTGTAATTTTTTGAACAAGAAACAAAACGTTTCATTGATGTAATGAAAATATACTATTGCTCAAATGATCAAACTCCATAAAGGAGTAAAACAAAAAGCAACGTAAAAAGAACTCAATAAAGTATTTGTTTCAATTCGCACGTTGCTTTTTGTAATTATAGTATGCCTTGTATAATTGAGGTCCTATTCTGTAAACCCCTTTAGCTTCGGGGTTGGACTGCTTATCCACCTGTTTTTGGTCTCCCGTTGGTTTCATGCTCTTTTTCTTATCAAAATTTGAAACATTAGGCTGCCCCTGTATTTCAACATCCAACAGGTTTCTCTAAAAATCAAGCTTCTAGAAACCCTCGCATTTCAACAAATATGTTGATCTTTTTTACCCAAATTCGTGGAAGCAAGTAACCATCCTCCTTTTTGTGGCTAAAGATCTTCCAAGACTTTATAGGATTCCCTTCCTATTTTCAGCACAGTAATTATTAATTTCCTAAATGAACTTGGAGATATACGTCTGAGACTTCCAGCAGTATTATTACCTCTCCTGGTTGCAGTATTATTGCCTCCCTAATTTCCTAAATGGGACCTTAATCAAGACCATTAAGGAGAAAGTCGATTCCTTCACCTCTAGAATAAAGAGCCAAGATCCTCGTTGGTCCTCGAGCTGGCCATCTTAACAAAATGAAATCAGTTATAGTCACCATCTTACTAGTAGAATGCTACTTAGACTATAGGTAGGTTGGGAAGCACAATGCGATAAATCGAAATCCTACTGGCTCTCCCAAGTACATGCAGTTGAACTTTCATCTCATCCACAAATGTCGTAAATAAATTGTTATTGTCTGGTAGGAAATTCCTAAAGCATCAACTTCAGTGAACCTGTTTTTACATTTTGGGCACATTCTGTATTTCAAATCCAACTTTCCTTGGCTTAAATCCTAAAATATTTTGAATATTTTGGAGCTTTTTTGCAAAATACATAAATGTCAGTTACAGAGGTACTAAAATATCTACTTCAGCTATGCAACCAAAAACAGATTAATTAATATATTACACATTAAATGTATTCAGTACATACATATAAGAAACAACATGTTTGTTGAGCATCAAAATGTACATGGGCTTCGAAGGATTACGGGAAAAATTTACAGTTGGAAGCAGTCATAGGTGGGGAGACCTCATGTTAAATTTACTAGCTGGAGGAAACCATAGGCGGGTATAATCTAAAAGATGACATGATGGAAGTTCAAATTTAGTCATCTTGTCTTCCAACGCGTGCTGCTCGGGTAAAGATCAGATAGGACAATAAAGGATTCGGCAATGAAACTTTCCTTCTAATAGCCTACATATACTCAAATATTCTAGATGAAGGATGTAGATATGCAAGACGATAAATATTTTTGTACCTTTTAAATATTATAATTCGTTATAAAACATTTCAGTGATTCACAGTTCAATGAATTTCAATATCAACTGAAAAACACAAACCATGGCATCCAACTAGTACACCTATATCTTGATGATCTCTTTAAACTTCAAATTTTTTAGAAAGATAATAATAATAAGGAAATGAGTACATTGAGATGAAAAATGATGAAGATGCGCACTGACCAGAAGAATTGCTTCAACACTCGTCCTCATGCCCTCCTTCATATAGCTGTGAACCAAGAACCAGGACAAGTTACTCATTCCCGTCAAAGCCCCTCCAAAACCAATAAATGGAAGACAAAATTTCCAGGCGATGACGAAACAACGAAACAAATAGCAATAAGAAAGCACTGAGTTTATCAACGAACAAATGGCTTGAATAAAATCAATAACACAATTTCATCCAGAACTTTAGTCCAAGCTCGCGCATTTCTTGAAATTAGAAACACATTAAATGGTTTCTAGTAAAGCTAAACACATAAAATGTAAAATGACCAGGAATCCACACTAAGAAACGGCCATAGTTCCTAACTTTCGAGAAAATACAACTCTAAAACGTTGAAAAAACCATAAAGTTAGGGTTTAAGAAATGGAGTAAATTTGCAGTACTTGACTTTCATGCGAGCAAGACGATCGGCGACGGAGGTGTCCTTCTCGAGCTTCGGCTCTTTAGTACCGAAGGTGTAGCTGGAAAGTGGATAGGTGTTCACCACCGGCGACGTCACCATGGCTGCGTACACTGAGCAGCTGCCGGGAGGCAGTAGAAAAACCTTGGCGACCTGCGATCAGTCCTTGGGAGTTCTGCGGGGTTAATGGTTTAAATGGTCTTTTAACAAATGGAATTTGTCAAAGTAACTCTGGTTTTGAAAAATAGCCCTAATCTAATGTTTGATAAATACCCTTTTTCATTTAGGGTAATTGCCATCATTTACTCGCAAAGTATAATTCGTTCGTTTAAATCTCGTTTAGGTCTCTAAACTTTTGCATTTGTTCTTTCCGTTCGTCTTTCAACCTTCGAGATATTCGTTTTTTGTACCAAAATTTGTTATATTTTGGTTTTGAAACTTTCGACCGAGAGACCGTAAGAACAAATTTAAGGGCTATACGAGTTATTTATATATAAATTTAATTAAAAAATTTGTCGTCCTTATGTCATTTGTTACGAGAATTAGTACGTGCCAAAGAAAAAAAATTACAATACTCGAGATAAAACAACATAAAATAGGAAAAAATTTACTCCACTGATATGATTTGAGTGATCCGACCTAAAAATCTCACCGAGAAATTTGACTATTCCGTCTTAAAAACATAAAATTAATTTTCAATTGGCCCTGATTTGGAAATAAGCAGCTCTCTCGTGTCCCTTTTAATTCCATGATTTTTTTTTTCGACCTTCCAATCGTCAGTGACCCATTATGCAGATGAGAGGACACCTTTCAAGGTTAAAATTTTGTTATTTAACGGCCACATTTGATGGAGAAAAATGTTCGGATAAATATTTTGAAAATTTTAAGACAAAAATCTTTAAAATTCCAAAAAAAATAAAAAATTTAGAAAAAATATTTTAAAAAATTGGGATCAAATTGAAAGAACATTACATTTTTAGGTAGGAATCTCTCTAATTTTGCTTATGATGAGAAAAATAGTGAAGGGCATTTTTGGAAACAAGAAGGCTATTTTGACAAAATTAAGTATTCAGGCTATTTTGACTTGTCTGATTTTAGAAAGCGACATTTAGCCAAAATTAATCATCTTCCATTCAAAGTGAAGGGGTACTGCGCGATTAAATTCTCATTCGCGGCAAATCATTCTTCCCGAAGGCAGGATTTGATCGGTACGCGGTTCATGTTTCATCTTGTTGCTGCACTTCTTGATTTTTATGCGCGCATGTATTTTGGTGTATGGTCTTGATTTTTAAACCATGCGCCGTTAGCTTAGCTTCACAATCTTAATTTTGGTTTGAACATTGATCATGGTGCTGTGTACCTGTGACTTAGGGGTCTGCAACTTCGAAGTTATTTAAAGGCCTTTTCATCTCGTTTAGCTGATTGTTATGTTGGTTGTGATTTCTGGTGTTAAGTCATTTGATGGGTTAATTGCGGTTTGTGTTGTTTGGTGGATTATTTTTCTTGGATTTGTTTACTGGGATTTCAGGCCTGTGCGCTTTGGAGTTTCTACTTCTTTCTTTTTCTGTGTGTTTCTTCTGTGTTTGGTTGGATACTTCTTTTATGTGCATGCAAATCTCTTGTCATACCTTAAGGAGCCACTTGGTGGCGATTTCCAAATGAAATCTGGTTGTAGAAAACTCTATTCTTTAGTTGGGATTGGTAGCACAATTGGATACTTGGAGATGATTGGTTTAATAGACTCTTTCTCAGTAAGCTCTTTCCAAGGGTTTTTCTTATTATGAACATGTTGAGGATTATTGAGAGGAATAGTTTCACATTGACTAATTAAGAGGAAGATCATGAGTTTATAAGTAAGGAACACTATCTCCATTGGAATGAGGCCTTTTGGAGAAACCAAAAGTAAAACTATGAGAGCCTGTCTCAAAGTGGACAATATCATACCATTGTGGAGGGTTGTGGTTCCTAACATGGTGTCGGATTCATGCTCTTAACTTAGTCATGCTAATAGAATTCTCAAAGGTTGAACAAAGAAGATGTGAGCCTTGAATGTGTAGTCAAATGTGACTCATGTGTCGAACAAAGGGTGTATTTTGTTCGAGGGCTCAAGAGAAGGAGTTGAGCATTGATTAAGGGGAAGTTGTTCGAGAGCTCCAGAGAAAGAGGCCTCAGGGGAGGCTTTATGGTGTACTTTGTTCGAGGGGAGGAATGTTGAGGATTATTGAGAGGAATAGTCCCACCTTAGCTAATTAAGAGGAAAATCATGAGTTCATAAGTAAGGAACACTATCTCCATTGGAATGAAACCTTTTGGGGAAACCAGAAGCAAAGCCATAAGAGCTTGTGTTCAAAGTGGACGATATCATACGATATCATACCATTGTGGAAGTTCACGGTTCCTAACAGAACAATCAACGGTTAACTATAGAAAATCGCCGGAATATGGTATTTTAATTTGAGGATAAATCTTTTGAGTTCAAACTCAACAATATGTAAGTATGGGGGTTCGAACTTTTGATTCGTTGATATTTAATGTCTTGATTAGTTGAGTTATGTTCAAGTTGGCACTTGAGGATAAGTCTTCATGAAAGAAAAAACGGACAAGATGCCAGAGACTGTTATTTAAGTCGAGAGAATGACAAAATGGCATGGCTGCTTAAAATGCAAGAATTTTTTTAAAATAAATATTATTATTTTATATAATCTTTTGACAAACCAAACCTATGCAAGCCGCTGTTTAGGCATTGAATACTTGTGAGTTTATACAAGAAATGAACCGGGGGTGGTCCTTATCCAAATTGGTGTCGTATGTGCAAAAGCTACATGGAGGACCTTAAACTCTCTTAGTCTATTTTAAGCAATTTGGAAGGAGTGACTGTGAAGAATCTCCTTGATGTTTAGTATATTGGGACGTGTTAATTATTCTTAAGGCTTCAAGTTGAAATGTCTTTTTAAAGATTTATTACCTGCTTGCTTCTTTAATTTTGTCCCATTAGAGAATGACTTTAGAATCTCCTTTGACTTCTTCAGACTACTTATCTCACGTATCTCATAAGTCTTCACCTAGAAAGAAATTAAGAATCACTTTCATCTTGTGTTACCAGATGCTAATGGAGAGGCAGGGTGAAGATGACGTCCATGACTGCACAATTAAGCTGGTTCTTTCTTATTTCCGTTCTTAATTTCTTATTTAATTTTTGTAAACAAGTCAATGAAAGAATTGTTAGATCTAAGGTATTGGTGTTCAATGACAGAGAGTAAATCCTAAAAAACGGAGAGACAAGGTGTACATTGGTTGTGGAGCTGGATTTGGAGGAGATAGGCCAACTGCAGCTCTTAAATTGCTTCAGAGGGTTAAAGACCTAAACTATCTCGTGCTTGAATGCCTAGCAGAACGCACTCTTGCTGATCGGCATCAAGCTATGTCGTCTGGTGGCGATGGATATGATTCAAGGAGTATGTCGATGGTTAATAATCATTTTTGGCTTACAATTTTTTTCATCATTCCTTTCTCATATTCAAAATTTCTTGAAAGTTCCTAATATTGTTAGGATGGTAGTTTTTTGTTAAGAAGCTGGTAAATGGTTCCTTAGATTCGTTGGTAGTATATTAGTATTACTTAAAATATTGAAGCTCATATCTATCTATTACATTAGCAAACAGTGACTTTTGTAGAAAATTGTTCTCTTTTGCACAACAATATTGTTAGTCCATGCAACGTCCAGATTGCAACCTGACACCTCATTTTGCCCTGGTATCCAGTTCAAAGATTGCTCTGAATCAAAGTATTTTGAAATGATGCAAACGGTGATGGCATTTCATACACTGATTTTAAGACATACTCTCATCTCATTTAATTGCTGGATCTGATGATATAAACCAGTTACCAAGAAGTTAGTTGGTCTTGTATAATACTGGCTGAGTTTTGTTGTTTTTTAAGCTAATTACTCTGAAAATTATCATTAACAGATTCTGCAAACTATAATGGGTCGAGCAAAAGAGAAGTAATAAATTGAAATATACGAGAATTTTACCCATGAGGTTTCTTCATGATCATTTATTGAACTCAATCTCCGTTTACGTTTTCTTAAAATTCTTCTCCATTAGTACCTTTGACGTTAAGTCAGTTTTGCGGGCTGTTCAGTGTTTTGTTCTTGACTACTATTTGAATTACTCTGTAGTTGCAGATTGGATGAAATTGCTTCTTCCTTTGGCTGTGAAAAGAAATATTTGCATAATTACCAACATGGGTGCAAGTAAGATATCAAATTCTGAATAAGTTTCAAATTTTTATTATGCTTAATTTCGAATGGTGGTTTGGTCTGATGGTTGTTGGTTAATTACTTATCTATATCTCTCCATTTCTTTCCTGGGTAGTGGATCCCCCTGGGGCTCAGCAAAATGTTATAGAAATAGCAAGCAGTCTGGGGTTGAGTGTTTCGGTTGCAGTTGCTTACGAGGTTTCAGTAAAAGAATCAGGTAATTGTACTTTACTTTTTTTAGAGGTTTGACTGGATTATCTAATCAGTTAGAACAGTTGCCTTGTCATCCCAAATGTTGGCCAAGTATACAAGTAAGTTAAACAACTTACATGCCAAATTTTGAGCACCTCAGGTCATGATAGAACACTATTATCCTCAACTGAAGTGCATTTTTCTTTAGCTTTATTGTCAGTTCCAAATAATGAAATTCCCCTCCAGCATATTAGCAGCAAAATTAAGTTTTTTTCTTTTTTCCAGTCAATGTTGTATAACATGACTTCACAAATTGTATATGGCAGCCACAAGACACTTTTCTTTTCCTCTTTTTTGTTCCTTAACGGCGTCTTACTTCTAAAGGTGGAGCTGATCGTTGGTTTAATCAATGAAAGGAATTAGCACATATCTGGGAGCAGCTCCTATCGTCAAGTGTCTGGAAAAGTACCATCCAAATGTCATAATTACTTCTCGAGTCGCAGATGCTGCCCTATTTATGGCTCCAATGGTAGGGAGTGGTTTCTGATGGTGTTGGCACAATCTTTTAGCGATTCGTACTGATGTTTCTTTTTTCAATATAACTTTTGTTACCGTTAGAAGTAATATCGTTTTTAAGAAGAATAGCTAGCACTGAAGTTGCTTAGTGCCTCCTTTGGGGGTGGTAGAACCTTATGGATTTTATGGGTTTCGGCCTCGTTTTTGGGCTTCAACCAAGGAGTTACAGAAAATATCTCCAATTGATTGCTATATAGGAAATGTTGTAAGAACTGGTTAAACAACATCTAAGATTATTTGTTGTTGGGACAAAGATAAAGAATATTGGAGAGATGGATTGTATTCATTGTTTTAGAGAAAATAGTGAAGTTAGTAATAATCAAATTGGTAATCTGGCTTTATAATCTGGCTTTATACTTCATGCTATCATGAATTAAGATATATCGTAGGAAAAATTTGAACTCCTTTAGGATGTTTTGAAATATTTCTCAGACAATGACTCAATGACAATGTGACATGTATTCAGGTATATGAACTTGGTTGGAACTGGGATGATTTTCCACGGTTATCACAGGGAACACTGGCTGGTCATCTTCTGGAATGTGGTTGTCAACTTACAGGGGGATACTTTATGCATCCAGGTCCACTACTTCCTACCCACCCAAAGCCCAATTCTTTGTCGATCGAGCATGGAATTCATAGCTGTAGTTTGGCTAAATGATTCGAGCGATCTTTTTAATGTTATCTTCTGCAGGAGACAAGCATAGGAGTATGCCTTTCCAACAGCTTCTGGATATATCACTGCCTTATGCTGAAATTGATTGTGATGGAAAAGTCTATGTAGCCAAGGCGGAAGAGACCGGAGGCCTTTTGAATTTCAGTACGTGTGCCGAGCAACTTCTGTATGAGGTTGGCGATCCCTCGGCTTATATCACCCCTGATTTGGTATGCTAGATGTTTCATAGGATTACTTTTGATGGATTGAATACAAAGGTCAAATACAAATGTGGACATAGCTGGTTGTGAATGCAGGTGGTTGACTTAAGCAATGTTTCGTTTTGCTCGATCTCCAGCTCCAAGGTTTTTTGTTCCGGAGCAAAACCCTCTATTCAAGTAGTGCCCGAGAAACTCTTGCAGTTGGCTCCAAAGGTTTTTATTTTTTTCTTGAATATCTAACATTTTAACGGATGGGTAAACGAGCGACAATCACCTGAAAGATCAAGAGATTACCGGGGATTGATTTAGTAAACTAAGGGATCAATAGGAAACCTACAGGGTTTTGTTTTTCCCCTGCCCCCCACTCGAAAAAAGTATATAAGAATATACACAAAGATTAGTCTATTAGAGTAAACATTCCGACCTCGAAAAATAACTTCTCAGGTAGTTCCAAATGTTGTTGATGGACTACCTGGAAAATATTTTTGGATCATAAGTTTTTTTAACAGAAATCTTTCGAATATATGCTTGTCCATTAATATTTACGCATGAAGGAGCTGGCTCGATATTCTCCTGGAGAAATTTCTTGTTTATACTTTCTCTCGTCGCAAGCTAACTGTGAAAATTACATATCAGGACTGTGGATGGAAAGGATGGGGGGAGATATCCTATGGGGGACGGGAATGCGTTCTTCGCGCTAAAGCTGCCGAATATCTGGTAATTCAAATGGATAGCTTTCCCATTGTATCACAATAATTTTCTGTCTTTGACATTTTTTATCATTTTGATTCATATTCACTTCTTGAATTGACTGTTGGTGCTATGTTTAAGTAAATTAAGACTACAATATAACGAGTTTGTTCCCCTTTTTCTCTCGTTTTTCCTTTTGTAGGTTCGTTCGTGGATGGAAGAAGTATTGTATGGTGTTAATCAGCATATAGTTTCTTATATAATTGGACTTGACAGCCTTAAAGCATCCATCAATAGTAGTAGTGTCGAAGATATTCGGTTACGCATGGATGGACTATTCGAGACGAAAGAGCACGCTCTCCTGTTTGTTAGAGAATTTACAGCTTTATACACAAATGGGCCAGCTGGTGGCGGCGGCATCAGGTTAACTGTGACAGTCTGAAATTTGTTTACATTAGTTATTTCCTTCATATTCATGATTGTTTTTACTAAAAATCCTTCTTTCATAGAAGTTTATTGAAGTTTGAGCTTTTTAGTTAAGCTTTAAGGAAAATGAAACGATCGAGAACTTGATCAAGCTCGTTTCGAAAGTACCTTCTGGTAGATTAGGATGATTACACAAACCAAATGCGTAATATGCTCAGAAACCATGTTTATTTCCGTAACCATGTTTATTTCCGTAGTAGTTACAAACCTCGAAACCATTTATATTATCCAAACTTGTTGAAATATATGGACAAAACTTGACTTTGGATGGACTTGTTCCTTGATGTACATGCTTGTTGATCTGTTACTAGGAAGCATGTAAGTTTCAAAAATTTGTGGGTTTGAGATATTATTCATGTGAGATCCCACATCGGCTTAAATTATGAGGCTGACGGCAATACGTAATGGGCTAAAGCGGACAATATTTCCTAGTGGTGGACTTAGGCTATTACAAATAGTATCAGAGCCAAGCATCAGGTGGTGTGCTAACGAGGACGGTGGGCTCTAAGGGGGTGGATTGTGAGATCCCACATCGGTTGGAGAGGAAGGAAAAATTCCTTATAAGGGTGTGGAAACCTCTCCTTAGTAGACGCGTTTTAATACCGTAAGGCTGATGGCGATGCGTAACGGGCTAAAGCAAACAATATCTACTAGCGGTAAACTTAGGCTATTACAAATAGTATCAAAGTCTGGCACTAGGCGGTGTGCTAACGAGGACACTGGGCCCCCAGGAGGGTGGACTATGAGATCCCACATTAGTTGGAGATGAACGAAACATTTCTTATAAGGGTGTGGAAACCTCTCCCTGATAGACGCATTTTAAAACCGTGAGGCGGACGGTGATACGTAAAGAGCTAAAGTAGACAATATCTATTGGCGGTAGACTTAGGCTGTTACAATTCTTATGGTCCATCTTTGTGTTAAAACTGCATTTTACGTGTCGTTGACATAATTTTTGTCCTGTTTTGAATTGCAGCACTGGGTACAAGAAAGAAATTGTGCTCGAAAAACAATTGGTACCTTTCTCTTTCCCTCTCATTCTCAAACCGAATATCTGGATTAACAGTATTTCACTTCTATCGTCGTGGTTTATTCGCTATCTGTTGATGATCTTGAGCTTTGATTCTTGAATGTTTCCATAGCCTCACCATCATTTAGTTCTCCTCATTACCTTCATTATTCAGTCTCTTTCCATATGATTGTTTTTAAATTAGGTCGGGCGCGAACACGTTTTCTGGCGAATGGGAGTGAAGTGCACTAAAGCAGTAGAATTAGACAGTCGACCAACGGATCTTCGTGAGGATCCAGCGAAGGCACGAACATCGCCCCGAGTAACGTTGCCATGTTCAATATTCGCTTATGCAGACAACCCTTGTGCAAGCTCCTCCACACCAGAAACTGGCCATTCTCCTATTCCATCTGGCCAGAAGGTTGCTCTTTACAATGTAGCCCATAGTAGAGCTGGAGACAAAGGGAATGACATGAACTTCTCAGTCGTTCCTCATTATCCATCTGATATCGAGCGGTTGAAGATGATCATCACACCCGAATGGGTGAAGAGAGTTCTTTCATCGCTGCAAAATTCATCGACATTTCATGATTTGGATGCAGATAAGAAGAGAGACGAGTGGGTCAATGAACACGTGAAGGTCGAAATATACGAAGTTAAAGGTATCCATTCTTTGAATGTTGTTGTTCGTAACATTCTAGATGGCGGTGTAAACTGCTCTCGAAGAATCGATCGCCATGGAAAGACCATATCGGATCTCGTCTTGAACCAGCAAGTTGTTTTGCCGCCATAGTTTGGTGGTTCTAACAGAAGAGAGCTAGAATTTCTGAAGCAGAAGGTGCTTATAGACAATAAATTTACTTGTGCTTCTAATGTTTGAATCTTCCAAAAGTTTGATTAATCATTCCATGTATTCTCATATTTCTCCAACAATGTTATATACGTATAACGAAAACGAAGCATTGCTATCGTGCCATCGTTGATATAGAGAAACAAAATTGTCGATGTCGTTGAACAAGTCATCGACCCCAGTAATCCTAAATAACACATTGCCCACTTTGTTGATGCTCGTGAGAACATTAAAACTCGAGGAGATATGTTAGTCAAGTAGTTCATTTGAATGCTAAAAGGGGATACGTTCGATCAGAACATCGATATATAATTTGAGATGATCACTAGTTGGGAATAATTTGAGAGATAGTTCATGGATTGTTTCTATTGTGCGAGTCGAATAGTTAGTACGATGGAACGCAAAAAAACGAGAGCTTTGAGTATTATCTGTAAAGATTCAACTTCTCAGAGTGCAAATGACCAACCAACTTCGGATCAAATCCTAAGATTCAATCACTTGTTATCTCCTTGCGAGCCTGACTCATTTGGTTCTAATAAAAGGTTTAAATAAAAGGATTTCAAGAAAAGTAAAAGTTGATTAAGGATGAGAATGGTTAGAGACAATCGTGACTCGCCATGAAAGGCAAATTATACTCATAAAGAACCTTGTATGCTTCGAGATTGCAAGAGAAGTAAAGTTCGAAAGAAGAACGACATAAATACCACGAGGAAGCTAAATCTTATCGTGAAATAAATAAAAAAATATCGTTAATTCTCGACTAGTAGCAACTCTGTTGATATTATTCTCAAAGAACTTTCGAGATGATAGTCGAGAATATTTCATGTCATTGCTATCAACACAATCAAAACTTCACAAAAACAANNAATATTTCATGTCATTGCTATCAACACAATCAAAACTTCACAAAAACAATAAAGCACTGAGTTGAGAAGCTTACGGATGATATGAATACGATAAAACTGATATAATTTAAAAGTAAAACTAAATTTCGATTATAATTTAAAAAAAAATTATTTATTGAAATGGGTGAGTTTATGAAGATTTTTTTGCATTGTTTTATTTTTAAATTATTATTTCTTTTTGAAATTTAATAGATGAATTAGCGAAGGGTAGAAAATGCAATATTTAAAGTTAAATTTATGGTGGCGTGTAATTAAAGTTTAAAGATTAAATTTGATATAATAAAATTTATTTTTTCTCAAAAAATTAATTATTTGTTAATCTTTTAAAACCAGACAAAACTACGTCGTATGCAGGACCCGGCAAACGCCGTTCATCTGTTCAATAATAACGAACATGGCGGCGAAGTCGGGTAATCGAAGGCCAATGGCTTTCATCTCTCTCCTTCCGCCCTCCATTTCCTTTGAAATCGTCAACCGATCC
>NW_019272623.1:16400-16577 GCF_002738345.1 Cucurbita maxima | reverse complement strand
GAGTCACGATCGTCGTTTTTCGAAAGTTTTGTGAGGAATGATAAGGCTTGATGATTTATCATCTTATTTCTAAGAAACGGAGTGCATACAAACGTCAACAGAGTTCTTCCAATCGAACCCTACTTCGAAAACCCAAATCGTGGAAGTTTGAAGTACGTGCTAAAAAAACTGAGTCAC